>NC_086226.1:66306140-66463434 GCF_035770615.1 Melospiza melodia melodia
CTATGGTAGGAAAAATAGTCTTCATATCTTACCTGTTTAAATCAAATTAAAGCAACAAGATTGTAGGCGTATAACAACAAAAAGTGTTTAGAGATGTCAATTTAATATGAAGTTAATATTTCTGATTTTCCAAAATGTTTTGTAATAATGATCACTGAAGTATTCCTTAAGTTTATAAAAGCTTCTGATAGCTTATTATTTTTCTGAGAAAAATAATATCTCAGGAGTACTGTGTGGGCTATTTAGTGGAAATTAAGAGAAGGAACAAGCTATTATTGCTGTCCAAATTCTAGTCTCCCACATACTTTATGATTGTCTTAATGTTGTTTCACTTGTGATCAAATTGGCTCAAACCTGCAGTAAATATGCTTAGCAGCTTGGTAAGCATGGTGATTTAGTTCATTATTTCAGTGTATATGTATGTCTATCTATCTATCTATCTATCTATCTATCTATCTATCTATCTATCTATCTATCTATCTACCTATATATATATATATATATGCTGTATCAAAATGGTATAATTAGCATCAAGGTACTCTTAATTATTTGATGTGTTTCAGATTTTCTACATCCTGTTTGTAATGCATTTACTTTGGTATCAAATATAAGTAGTATCATTAAAATAAAATAAGGTCTCTGAAACAAAGAGACCAAACTGGTGCGCAAACATCTCAATTAACATTTTTATTACTCGCATGTCTTTTTTCTTTTTTCTTGATAATATTAATTTTTATGAAGCAGTCATACCTTTTTTTTTCTCTGCTCTCCCCAGGAGTGGGAGGGCAGAGCAGGGTATATCTCTCTGTACAGCGAACAAGTGGAATAAGAGTATCAGCTCCCAAGATCAAGAATTAGACAGAGTGTTAAAAATCAGTTTGCCTTCATGGAGAAAGAAATAATAATTTCCCTTTTATATTCCTGCATTGGTTTTGTCTAGGATAGAGGCCTTTTTTCTTCGTGGTAGCTCATTTGGTACCATGCTTTATATTTCTGATTCCCCACAGCAGTGGGGATCCTGACAGTCTGGGGTTTGGCTGCCTATGAAGTTTAAGCCATAACATCTCCCAAAATAACACAGGACATTTTTAAATATGTTTCTTTCTGGTTTTTTTTTTACTCTTCCTGTTTTATTTTGTTTTTCATTTGGGGGGTGGTGGTGAGGTTGTTTGTTTGGGTTATTGTAGTGGTTTTGTTTGTTTCAGTTTTTTGTTCAGTTGGTTTTGGCTTTGTTTAGGCATTATTTGTTTGCTTTCTTTCTTGGGTTTTGTTATTTTGTTGGTGTTTTGTCATTGTTTTTCTCTGTAAAGGAAAGGATAACTAGTTCAAAGGGGAAATCTTGCTGCAGTTAGTTGTTTCTGTACTGTCTCAAATTCCAAAAATAAATTTAGTGTCTTGTCAAAGGGACAATTTTACTGTCTGCTAGGCATAGAGAATTTAGAATGATTGCTAGACTCTTCTTCAGTCAGCACACTCAGACCAGACAAGCAGTAATTAAATCAATGAATAAGTAACTACTGACCAGATACACATCTAAGCTCCAAATTTTTCAGGCAGTTATGACACAGAGACCTAGGGATGTGCCCCACAGGCTCACGGTGACATTTCTTGATCTTTCTAATGTAAAGTGTAGGGACACTGAACCAAGAAAGAAGACTAGTGGTTAGGGTATCGGTGCTTAGAATTGCTTCATTCTCTCTGAAGACCTGAAAAAATTAAGGTTGGAGGAGACAGATGCTTGGTATAGTTTGCCTTCTGTCCAGTTCTTCTAATGGTGAAATTAACACTTTGCAGTCACAAGTGCAGAGACACTTTGTTTGTAAATTTCAAAAGAAAAAGAGAGATGAGCTGAGTTATATTCTCCTAAAAATCCAGGTCCTCCATACATAATCCACCTCTCTGCTAAGCCCATAGCAGCTTCTAATGCTAGATGTGACTACACTCACACAGCTTGCCATAGCATGCCTTGCTTCTCAGGAAGTTATACTGCCATGATCTCAGACCGTGCTTAAACCACACAAGCACAAACTGAGTCAGGAGCATGTGCTTCCTTCTCAGTGTAAGCAGAGCAGACATGGTTCTGCTTGAAGAGACCTGCCTGGCATTGCTGGGCAAGGCTAAAACTCTGTATTTCAATTGGAATATGATCATATATACTAAACTCTTTTAGCACAGCCTGGCACCTGGGAAAGAAGAAGTAATTATTTCTATTTGTTTCTTTTAATTTGCATTAAAATGAGACTGTAAGTTAGAATATGGCCTAGAAATTCTTTTTAGTTCCTTATAATCACAGAATAAAGCCTAACTCTGTCCCTGAGGATGTCAACAGCAAATCATGCATGACATTATCACCTGAAGAATTAAATATATAAAAAGGAGTGGTGCTCCTTGATTAAGTAAGAGCAAAGAGCTCTCAGTTGTGTGCTCACCATAAGCTCAAGAAGAGCTTTTCCTACATGTGCAGCCCAGCAGCAGGACCAGGTTGAAGGGTGTGGTACCAAGATTTCCAACCTCTATGGAATGAAACCCTGAGAAATTTGGTCTGACCACATAAGTGAATCTCCACTGAGCACTGAGTCAGTCTAGGGACTCGTGAGTCCATGCCTGCCTGAACTGCCCTTTCACGCATGCTACTGTCATGTATGACTATGTGAAGATCTTACTTCCCTATTAAAGCAGATAAAAATACAGCTTTTTTATTGGTTTGATCACAACAGCATGAAAATACAACCTGTATGAAAAGCTGCCTGAAAGACTTTGGAGGTCCTTGTGTTTGCCTTGCTTGTCTCTGAATAAGAATCTGGCATGAGGCCAGGTTTCATAAATAATTGTATGGCACTCCTCTGACTGTCTGAGATCATTAATTTAACTTGCTGTCTGTAGACATCTATGCAATCATTGCCCAAACACTTTTATTTTTTTTTCATTTCAATAGCAAATCTGAAAAGGAGACTTGAATGGGAGTGGCCATTATTGTATATAGTTGACATTTTTTGCATTACTGTGTTCCGCTCTTAACAAACAGTGGCATATGTTTTGTGACACAAGAGCCTAGTTTTATCATACTATATGCATTTTATTTGCTAACTATGAAATTTGGGTCTTTGTAACTTAGATTCACACTAGCTGTTCTGGAATTCAAATTTACAGAATCTAATCTTTCCAAAAAGGTTTCTTATATAAACTTTTATCTGTAACAACATACATATTTCTTTTTTGAAGTTCCAATAAAAGGAGAAATGTTATGAGTGTGAAGCTCCTCTAAATATATAAATGCCATAGAAGTGTTTTAGATAACTCTAAATATAATTTATGTATAAAATTTACATTCCCAAGTAACAAAAATGTATCTCAAGTAAATTAGCCCAAATTATACCACATTTTTTTCATTACAGTGTCTTTTAGAGCCAAGTTGTTCAAATGGCTGATATCAATCATCCTATTTTAAAGCATATTGATATTAAACAAAGAAGGCTCGTTTATGAAATTATACTATTATGCTATTAATTTTTATAGACATTTTTTAAAGTAGCTTTCTACAAGAAATAATTAGAAATTTTCAGCTAAAAAAATTTAACAGAAAGATGATTTTTCAAATTTGAAATATAAATTCTGGAATATTTTCATTTGCCATTTAACACAAACCTTAGCAGAACTATAGCATTGTTTTATTCCAACCTGACTCTTTTGTTGCTAGGATATCAGAGTTTAAACATTCTGACTAATTTGATTCAACAGAAGTACTAGTTTTAATCACTGATACACTGACTTTAAGCTTCATGTATGTATATCATAGCTTACTGCATTTATTCTTGAATACTTATGGACCTCTCAAGCTTCAATCATGATCAGGAAAATGCTGTCATATTTATCTGTGCATTTTCTCTTTTGATAAAGCTGCCTCATGGAAGTTTCTGAAGGATGTAGCTCTTAGTTAACTGTTAACACTTAAGAGTCAGTAAATTGGTAATGATTTTTCTAGGTCTGGCTTTACCCGTCTTCCAAATTGTCTTTGTGAACTATTCTAAATCACCAAAAGACATCTAGATTATATCATGCTGTAATTCAAACTAAGATATGAGAATATCTTATTAACTTCTTTTGTAAAAGCACATAGTGTAGTGCTTCTTAATACTGATATTCTCTAAATGTATAGGAATACTGAGCAAATTAGTTTTATCATTCCTCTCCTTCCTATTCAAATTAATGTATTTATATTGCAATTCTATCCTCAGAGAAAGAGTAATCACTTTCATTTTATCTACCTCTTCATTTTATCTACCTCTCTTCCTTTTCTATTGAAGTGTTTGTCATTAACCACAACTCCTTCATTGCTTGCCAGAAGCCTGTGCTGCTGGAGGAGAGTTCAATCCCATAAGAGGGGAAATGGAGGCAGTCAAAGGTTTCAAAGAAAGTACAAGATCAGCTTGCCCTGTTGTTTTACTGGCTGTATCATCACAGCCACTTTTCAGGAGCAGTTTTGGTTATGTTCTGTTAGTATTGTGCATTGTGACAGGAACCAAGCGTTTGGATCACACACAGAAATAGTCTGCCACATGAAAGAACACTCCACTAGAGACCCTGGACCCTTTCAAAAGACAGTTTGTTCCTTAATGTGACAAAACTGCAACTCTGCAGCAGGAAAATAAATACGCTCCCAAGAATGAATCAAGCAAAGTTTATGTGAGCCACTAAAACAAAGGTTTTAAATGGTCAGAGTGGGCCCTTGTCACTTTCCATCTGTTGCAGCTTCTTGAGAGCTCAAAAGTCTCAATGTCTGTTGTTCTAACCCTCCCACACCTGCAAAAAGAGCAGCGGCAAAAAAGACTTAGGAATGTAACCACAGAGACAGAGGACATCAATTAAATAATTATCTGTGAGTTATTTTCTCATCTCCAGCCCAAAACAATCTGTTCCTGCTGATAGTCCTGATGCTACCACATCTGTTAATCTAAGAATGGTTTCTTTGACATCTATATATCAGTGTCATTTATTAATGATGGATTCTATTATGCTTCCCATACAAACCCTTATTTATCATTTGTCTCTGATACCAAGGACATAATTGGAACCGAAGCTGAACTAATTTGGTAGAATACTAGGAATTGGGCCTGAAAGCAGTGAAAATCATTTGGTACTGATAAAATGAAATATCAAGCAAATATTTGGTAGGCCTCAGTAAAGAATAGAAAAAGTATAATTTATATTCATAGATGTCTCATTTTCAAAGTTTTAGCTTTTTATTTAATTTCATTTGTGTCATTTGAGTTAAACCTAAATTTTTTAGGCAAAGTTGACCTAAATTTGACAGATTTAGTCAAAAAACAGACTTCCCATGGATAACACTGTCCCCAAACCTTGGC
Source organism: Melospiza melodia melodia (assembly GCF_035770615.1). Classification (NCBI taxonomy): domain Eukaryota; kingdom Metazoa; phylum Chordata; class Aves; order Passeriformes; family Passerellidae; genus Melospiza; species Melospiza melodia. Next base: position 66,311,504 of record NC_086226.1, read on the forward strand.
TGAAAAATCTTCCTTCAAGAATTCACTTCACTAATGGCATATACTATCAGGATAAAATATATTGATTTATTAAATCTTTTTGGAGTTTCAAAGGTTCCCAGGACTTCACAAGCTAATTGTTTAGTTCTCTCTATTTTCAGGATTTTCAGTTGAGCTATGCCTCTTAAGATGAATCTCAGTTCTGAATGCAGTGAGCTTTATTTGCCTCACAGAAATGCTGAGAGAATTACTAGGAAATCTTCGGGTCAAAATTCTCCAGGTGTATGGCAATATTTGTCTGGCACAGCACACCGATAATTTTGTGTTCATTTTGGCCACAAAGTTTAATGAACTTGTGCAGATTTGAGAAAATCAAACATGATCTCTATTAAATTGAAGGATTTGCTGTAAACCATATTGTATATTTAACAGTATATTGCCAATATACATTTTGCTAGTGGGGAATTGCAAATTCCATTGTAAGGATGTGGCCATACTGAAGGAAGGTGTCATGAAAGGAATTTCTTTGCCCAGTCAGAATTTTACACCAACGTATTTCTCCTATAGGGCAACAGGATATAAAACAGGATATAAACAGGATAAAACATTTATAACAGGATATAAAAGATAAAGGATTTTTTAAATGTATTTTTCTTCAGAGTCATGTCTGTGCTAATTACATCATCCTGTTTCTTCCATGTTGACTAGTAAACAATGAACAGCTGCTTTCTTTTTTATTTTAGTAAAATTATGACTTTTGACCCTGATTTTTGATTAAGAAAGTCTGAAATTCCATATGTTTTATAACACCAAATTGAAAGGGAAAAAAATCTCAAATATCAGAAATCTTATTTTGATGTTCAGTGGAGCAGGTAACGACAGTGATGAGGAAATTCCCATTAACTTTGACCTTTAATCTCCTGAACAAATACACCAAATCTATCAAAAATAATAAAGTTTTGGGACTTTTTTCAAGTTGTGTTAACCAAATTGGGTCTTATTTTGGCTTTTGTATCCTGTGTTTTCAAAATATCCATTTGAAAAACTAGAATAAAGCTCTCCTGGTCTGTGATATTCATAAAGCAGCATTGGGGACTACCAAAGTTCTAATTAAGACTACACTTAAGCAACTTTTTTCAGGAACAAAAGCTTAATGTTTATCCTAAAAATGAGAAGTTTACTGCTATAAAAATCGAAGGAAAAAGTACTTCTATTATTCTCAGGTTTTCCAGTCTTTAAAACCAATTAGTTTCATACTCCTTAGACATTTCAAGTGCATAAAGAACAGGAATAATAATGTTATTTCACTGTGTGAGGAGTGACCAGCAGCAAGCACAAAATTACCTAGACCCTCTGCTTGGCACTGGTGAGACCACCCCTACTGTTTTGTCCCAAGACTCGTTTTTCCTCTATGGCCTCTATAAACAAGCCTAGCTCAATTACATTGCTCAAAATATCATACCAACTAAAAAAAGCATTCTTATCTACCTACCAAAGCAGCTGCCAGCTTGATTCCTTTATTCTAGAAATGCCATCTGTCTTAAAATATTCACCTCATTATGACTGAGCACTGAGTCCTTCTCCAGAATAATAGAGTCCATAGAGTAATGCTTCACAGAGGTGCTATGAACTTATTTGGAGGATTAAAACTATGTCTTAGTAATGCAATACTTTTCTGTACTATGTGAGATAGTCGGATATAGGAAGATAAACCTACCCTGTTGCTGAGACTATCGGCTGCACTATTTTAAACAGGTTAACACTTTATTCAGTTCTCCTTTTTACAGTGGAAACTGCTTTGTGAGAAGATGCTTGTTTCCTTATTCAGGTTAAGAGTTTACCAAATAACACACCACAGTGGTTTTCAGAATGTTTCTTTACTGGAATGGCATGAGCAGACTGAAAATACACTTTGTAGAATAAAAAAGCGTGTTTGATTGAATACTTAACATACTTTGAATCTATGTATCTGAAAGACTTATGCTTTTAACCATTTTCTTTAAAACAAACTCTCATTTTTGCTTTGCCTGGGCTTTAGTAACTATCTTTGCCTTCATATTTTTAGTATCTGAGTTTTTCCTGCGGTGTTTTTCAAGTTTAACATCTTAGGAAGACATGTGTTTGATTTTTAAAGGACTTCCTTAGTTGTTTCCCTAGGCACAGTTTTATCTCTGATGAAGTCAACGGGGAAAAGGATTCTCCAAAATGACAGTATATAGCTCCTTTGAAACTAGGTGTGTGTCAAATCATAAATCCAGAAACAGAATTTCTTATGGTAAAGTTCAAAACCTTGCCTTTCAGACCTTTTATTCTTCTTGCAGAAAACAAGGAGCCAAGAGACAAATCCTAAGCCCCAAAACCTATGACTTCTGGCTTAAAGAAAAATGGCTTTAACTTGACCATTATCTTTCTTTCTCTCTTATCAATCTAAAGCTAGATCAAATGTCAGTCCTAGAAAAAGTGCTAAAGTTCTCTTATCCCTCTCAGTGTAAAAAGGGAGATCCATTCAGGCTGGGCCCAAGAGTGCATGGCTCTTCTGGGATTTGAACTGATTTATGTGCGCCTACAATACTTTCCTGGGCTGATGCAGATATACAGATATAAGTCTGATAAATGTTAGGAGTTGGTGGTTTGTAAATCAGCTGCCATCTATAATTATTTGTATTTAACTGGCTCAAATATTTCTGAGGTTTCTCTCCAAGATCTAATGACATTTATTCAAGGTAACCTTTTTCATGCTCTAAAATGTCTGTAATAGATGATGTTTATAAAAAAAAATCCTGTCTTGAAAACTTTTGTGTAACAGATGGCTAAAGAGACTCCAAAAACAAGATCTTTGAATCTAAATACCTTTTATATACGTCTAACCCTAATCAATGGGTCTAAATACCATTTAGAATTGTCTTTTTTCAATAAAACTTCATACTGTATCTGTGTATTGGCTTAAATAAAAATATAAGATCACATCTAAGATTATACATATATATATATATATCTTAGAGATAAAAAGAAAATATAAGATAATATATATAAATCATATATAAAAATAAAAATACAAGAAAAAATATCATATGTCATATATATATATATGTATACATCATATAAGAATTGTTTGAGTTTAAAGATCATCTAGTAAAACCTCCAAATCTCTATCATCTCATGAAAAAATAATTTACCAAGACATTTAAAAAATTATTTTATTTAAAAAATAAACTCAATCTAGAGCAGACCCAGTGTGAATTTCCTTACTTCATATCACTTACTTTATCTTAAAATCTAGGGGAGCAATGTGTCCTGTATGGAAGATTTTTCTGTTAGAAGGACCTACTTTAGAACAAACTATTTACTTTGAAGTAATGACAAAAAGGTCATTTGCTGTGACAGTTGAGAAGTTCTTGGACTTTATATGAACTAAGTTCAGTAGGGCATTTTTGTCAATCTTTTTTGAAGGCAGACTGAAGTAAGTCAGGAGGAGCAAATGGGAACATACCTAATAGTTTGCCATGTTTGTGCAATTATTCTACATTGTGCTGATTTCATAGAGTTCTTAAGAAGAAAATCTGCATGCTCAAGATATTCTGCCAAAATAATAGCAGTAATTTCTGAAAATTGCTTTAGCTTTTGACACCAATCTTTGCACCTCACATTAGGGAGCACATGTACAGATACATTGCCATTTGCATTTTGATAAACTATGTTAGCTGGTAAGAATTTGATTTTTGAACTGGAAAAAGACACTGAAACTACAGATTAAAAACTATTTGCAAGTTGTCGTTTCAGCAGGATGCAGAGTGTTCATGCTTATATCTGTCACAGGTATTATTTCAAAATATATTTTAAATCTGTTTATATTTTTAACCACTCTTCTTGTGTTATAAAACTGAAATACTTATGTCTGAGCTACCTGAGATCTTGTGAAAGAGGGGAAAGGTATTTCTCTCTTCAGGATTAAAAATGAGCCTCTGCATGGAAAGAAAGTTTTAAAAGACCTGTAAGACAAAAAGATTGACACCATTACCAATGGCTAAAAGAGCTTCTCTCCATAGGTAAGCAGAGAAAATACATAGATGAGCAGACCACTAAATCTCAGCAGCTACAGACTTAATAGTAAACACCAGCCAGAGTTTACAATAAATCAGATGAAGAAATATAATCAAAGAAGTACAAGAAGTACCGGCAAAAGTACAAGAACAGAGTGTATGATTTTTTTTTTTTAATTTTTGCTGTAAAAGACTTTTTCTGCTTGGAGGACACCACTATCATCACATGCCAAGAAAATCTAGGCAGCTCTGCCTCAAAAGTCTTGTTTATGCCATGTCCAATCACAGTGTTTTGTGGATTTTCTGAGTTTCTCTGTTGATTCAGATGTATTTCTTTCCACTTTATTAAAACAGAAACAGAGATTAGACAGATCTTTAATACTCTATTAAAGTATGGGAATGCTCTACTTGAAGGCATATATCAAAGCTGGTTTACTTAGCAGATATACATGTATGTTAACTTAAAGAAAGGTTAGGCAAATGGTCAATAAAAAGATAAAACAAATGGTGGTCTTCAGTGGTTACACTCTAAAGAACATCCTATATCTGAATGACTGGAAAGTCATGCAGTTCTTACACTGTAAAATTTGCAAATACACTGTAGTTAATTATTTGCCTATGCATAGCAATGTGATGTCATTTCTTCCATTCCATTCCTCCCATTCTCAAGCAATTCAGAACAAACCCTCTCTCAAGGAGAACACTTTTTTTCCAAATAAATGAAGTGTCTTTGTATTTTTTTTTCTTGAGCATGAACTTAGCAAAGCTCCCTGACCTAAAACTTATTTCAAAAACATCTAAATCGATTTTAAAAATCAGTAAATTGTTATAGTTACAGTAATGACAAATGCAAGTAAGGTCATTGAGGAAAACCATAGAATACAGCAGTCTGATTTCATATTGCATTCACTGCATAAAGGAAGAGTTCATTATTTCTTCTTAAAGAGAACTTCAAAGGGAGGTTATGTCACTGCCAGATAAAAACAGAGCTCTATTCACTAAATATGACTTGATTGAAGAAGAGGTTGAAAGAACATGTTCTACTATATATTGAAGAATGTTATGCTTAATTCCCTTATGACTGAAAAGTAGATGGTGCTTGTGAGTATGTTGCCTGCCAGCAGGTGAATTAGCATTTCCTAATCATTTTATTGTGATACAAGTCGTGAAAGAACAAGCTGAACAGGCCACAATTAACATTTGCATCCTGTAGATCTAATAAATACTTAATTATTTCTGCAAACCTTGCCTTATATGCCATGAATAAACATTTCCAATGATCAATATTCTTCCTGAAAACAAAAAAGACAACTTAAAGAGCCATAAACCTGCCCAGACAATTTTGAAATTGCTTAATTTTAAGGTATGAGAATCTCTTCACTGGACTCTAAGAGAGTCTAGTCAGCTACAGCAATTCACTACAGCGCTACAGATATTCCACTCTTCTCTCTAGCCATCTTTATTTTACTTTAAAGCATGCCTTACATTTTTTCTTAAAAAGTATTTAGCAAATGCTGTCTCATCAAAGTCTTTAAACATTTACTAAATGTAAGTTTTACGAAAAATATTAAGCTGCCCTAAAGATAGGAACACAAAACACATGGACTGGGTTTTTGGGTCACAACTAAGCTGTTTGTGCTATGATGAAACACTTGCGGGTATTTGACAGAATAATAGCCCACATTTTGCCATCTAGCTTTTAGGGGTACTTCCCCACTAATCTCATCCTTTGCCACTGTGTATTTTTTATATGAGGATTTCATTTTAGACTTTTTAACTGTTTTGGTTGGTTGGTTGGTTGGTTGGATGGTTGGGGTTTTTTTAAAAGTTTGAAATGCTAGCAGTATTGTAACTATGTGAGTTATGTATTAGGTAATTATTTTGTCTCATAGGAATTCAATTGCTTCTCATTTTTCTTGGAGCAATTTTTGAGGTGTCATTTGCAAAGATTAACATTCCACCATCTAGAAGCTTCAGCTTCTTTCAGTAAACCTCAAATAACTTTTTTTTCTCTTTATACATAATAGTCTATATACTTACTATATATGTACCATAGTATTGTCATCTTGACCAAACCTGTCAAGTAGGCCTGAGGCTAGGTTATTTATAATATACAGGAAATCTGTTGATTAAATAAAGGGGGCTCTGTAGTAATGCACTTTATGTATTTATTAATTCTGAGCATCGTATTATTCTTATCATTAAATATTTCTTAACATTATCAGATTGACAAAATAACAATTTTTGATATATGCACTTTATCCACTTTTGCACATTTTTGGCAGGAGAATGAAGAATTTAAGCCCCCTTGTCATCAAAATCTCCATGGTAAATATATGCAGTTATTTTTTAAAATCATGAATGGAAGGGAGGAGGAAGGGTCAAAAGGTTTTAACACTAGTTAATATAGAGCAGAGGGAATATGAGCACAGAGATGTCTTCTTAAATAGCCAGTATAAGTTACTGACCTGAATGTTCTCATGAACAGCCATATTACTCTGTATTGATATGCTCACCACCCAAAACCAGTTCTTTCTGTTATGTGCAACTGACCAGTGATACAGTATATTGGTAGCAGATGTGAGCATATAGGAAGTGGGAGACCAAAAAGGATTTATTTTCTAAAGAAGGGGTAATATATTCACAATCCTGGCCTCCATCAGTCATGCACATTGCTTTCTTCACCTTCCTTCCTCAGGGTCTCCTGCAGTGCTTGGGGAGTCCGGACACCACAAAAAGGGTGTGAACCAAGTTTTTCCAAATACGAAGTAAAACTTTACCAAAAGCCAGATTTCCAGGGTACAGCAAAGCAGTTTTGTACCAGCTATGCTTCTAGCTAGAGGTAGCAGAAATAATTTCCTTGTGCAAAATGCTTGCAGTGGTAGAAATAAAGTAACATTTTTATGGAAAGTAATGTGGGCTTTTACAGCAAACTGAGCAATTTGCCAGCCAAAAACCAAAAGGTTTAATAATGCTATATTCTAAATGGCATTTGTAGCATCTGTGATTATTTTTATAAAGGTTCCAAAGTAATTTAGAACATAAAGATTAAAGATTCTTCCATCTGTGAGCAAGAAAAAATTGGAAAAAAAAAAAATAGGAGCTATTTCTCCGGTATTTCAGCAGCAGCTGAAGTACTAAGAATCTAATTGTTAGCTCACAGTCATTTATTTTGCAGAGGACTTTCTGAAGTACCTTTTATCTTCCTACAGTTTCATTAAGTTAATTTCACACATTGTCATGGGATTAGTTTATTCTTCAGCTGGAAATGAGACTTTTCTGAGATGGGTCAAAAGCCACCAGATGTAGTGTCAAACAGAGAATGATAAAGACTATTCTAAGACAACATTTGGTCAGAAATCTTGTCATCAATTTTGAATGACATTTCTAGCAGGAACAGCGCAAATCACATTGACTCCTTCACTGAGTGTCCTATTGACTTAGTTTGTTGCAGTCTGCTCAGGCTGGTGTGCATTGATGCATATTTGAAAGCCTCTTCATCTCAGCTACAATATATTATTTAAAAATGTCAAGCCTATTTTGCTGTTCCTGGAAAATAAATGATTCTCTCTGAGCTCCTAACATGTACACAGAATCTTCTCTCACTAATTTTCTTAAATTATGTATTTCATTGCTGTCTGCTGTAGATATAGGATGACTGTGTAATTTTTTTCTAGCCCACTATTTCCATATTCACATTTCCTCATATAACTTTTTGGTAGGGATATATGGATATATATATTTGGCCGTACATGTGTGTGTATATATATATATATATATATATACATATATATATACACATATATATATGTACATGTATATATATATACACATAAAAATTTGGGAGATATGTGTATCACAGTCACCATACACATGCATGCACACACACACACACACACACACACACACACACACACACTGTTTGATGCTGGCATTCTTAACCTGCCTGTTTTCAAACCTAGGATTCCCTGGTATTTTTTTAGTGTGGTCAGGATCTTGAATGTACTTCTTTTCAAAAAAGTTGAACTGCAAGCAACAAACTTTGGCAATTAGATTTTCATGGTTACTAGCTCAGAATGAAATATCCTCTGTTTTGTATTTGTACCTGATACCTTTAATTCATTACTTAATGCACCAAAATGACACTAAGCAGTTGATTTCTCTCCAGGCATCCTGCCTCTCTGCAGAAATCTGACATGTGTCCCCACCTATGAACAAGTTGCCTCTTTTTCCTGTCTAAAGAGCTCTAGCTTATTTGTTCATTACTTATACGTAAGCAGTTCTGTACTTTTTCATCATACACTGTTAGTAGATATTTTACTGCTTTGGACTCCTACAAACCTCTAGTCTTGCTACCATCTGGATCTGCCAAAATTTTTGTCTATTCCTTTCATCATTTATTGCCTAATGTGTATTGTCATTTAATTCACAGATATATTCTTTGACAAGTCCCAGTGAAAAATGTTTTTTGAATGTGAGATTTTATTCCCACAGAGGAATTTAATGCAGAAAATACATTAATTCACTGCACCACTCTTACCTTCTCTAAATGTTTGGGTTCTTTTTTTGCTTGTTTTTTTTTGATATCCAGGCAATCAATTGGCTCTACAGACTCTGTGGCAGGCTTCCCTGCACTTCAGAGGATTTAATATTACATTTATTTTGTTAATTTTTAATTTCTAAATTATTTTAATTAAATTTGTGAGAGTTTATTTTTATTTCTTCTCTCTTAGTAAATAGCTTCAGTCTTTTGAAGATTGTCTTCTTGCTTCAAATTAGCAATCTTTACCTTGCTGGGAATGCTAAATTTTTTGTTTTCTCAGACCTTTATTGTAAGGTAATATTTATTATACCAAAACCTGTTACAGGGGTTACTATGAAGTATTTTTAAATATTCCAGAAGTTTTCTTAAAGACAATAATTTCTTATTAACAAGCTTCCTGCTTTTTTGTTCATTTTAATTTTTTGTTTGGGGTTTTTTTGGTCACCTTTTTTATTATCAGAACTGTGGTGGCTTTTAAGCTATACATCAGCCATTACATAGCATTGCCATCCTAATCAGCAGATCTGTATGAAAGGTAAATGCTCATCTTTTTTTCCCAGGTCCTTTACTCTCCTGGAATTATCTGTTATTCACTGATGCAGTCAGTTTCTTTGGACTTGATCTAGAGATCCCATGGACACAGAAAACTACTCAAAAAAAACCCCCAGCACAGCCTATTTTGAAGATTTTGGTGTTTCTTTAACTCAGTATTGGAATAGCACAACAATTACTTTCTTTCATCATTCTTTTAGTGTGCCCAATATGTCTAGCTCAGGACCAAGTGATTAGTTCTCCTGTACATTTTTTTAAGATGCACTACATCTGTAGAACCACAGGTACCAGTGATTTGGTTTCCATGTAAATGTAATAGACTTTTTATTTTTTCTTCCATTTCTAATCAGTTTCCATTCTTTACCCTGTCCATTATCTGAGGTCAAAACAAAACTAAACTAAAAACCCAAAGAAAAAACAAACAATCAAAGCCAAACAAAACCACACAACTTTTATTTTTACCTAGAATGGAAGCACCATCCCAAACTGAATCACATTCCTCAAAGTTGGCCATCTTGTACTTCTGCCTTTGTAGTTGGACCACTGAAAAATTCATTGCTTGGAAAACATATGAAAGCAGAGAAAGGGCATTCTTTACTCTGCTTCAGCCAGAAGTTTTTTAACCTGTTTCAAAATTTAGAGAGGAAGCAGCGCAACCATGGAGTTATGCTGGAAACACAAGGTTGAAGTAATTCCAGAAAAGCAGAATTTTCTGAAGTACATGAAATATTTTAGGAAAGAAAATATGAAAAGTAGATCATGCCACTGGAAATCTGGTAGTTCAAATCCAGGCAAAAGGAATTGAAGGAGAAAGCAGCAATGCAAAAGGCAGTGGAAGACCTTGTGTGAAGTGAGAGAGAAGTTGGAATATCATCCAAATATTTTCTACAGTTGTAGCTGCTATTCTTTCCTTCCACATAATAGGTTTCCTTGGCCATAGAAACTTTGAGGTGTTTTCGTATCTCCAGATCTCTCAGAGATCTGTAATATTACCTGACAAAAGGAGAATGCTATATGCAAATTATACATTACAAAAATTACATTTCTAAACTTTCCTTGCCCTATTTGTTTGGAATAAGTCACACTGAAGAATCTAGCTTAGAGCTCTGTGAAGGCATGTCTCCTTTACAGTTCAGCAGGAGAGTTCATTTACCATCTACTAACCCCCAGAAGGACACCATTGAATATATTTTTCATTTCCTAATATACTGTCTTAAGTCTTTCCTATTTCTTAACTTCTCATAGTCCTGTGCTTTAAAATTAAAAAGATGGAAAAGCTTTTCCAATGGGCCAGATTTCTCATAATATTGTAAATAAAGACATATGATAGTAGCAGAAAAGATTTCTTACCTGTCACTGCTTTTAAACTGTCAAATAGGACACAGTTAAAGCAGCGCACTCTCTATATTAGTACAAGATTTTTACAAATTATGAAGCCTTAAATGCATTATTTTGCCACAAAACTCCTTGAAAAAAATACTCTTTTGGTCTAAGCACAAACATCTGATGAATGATATTTTTAAAAGAATATTTGAAATAAATAAATAAATAGTAGCTGTCACATTTTATTTTCCTGTATACATCTCCCTGGAAGCATTCTGTGAAGACATGAAAAATTGGAGAAATATGATTCTACATTAGCAGTCTTATTCTCATGTCTTCTACAAGACATGAGAATAAGTCTCAGTAAAATACAAAGTTTCACTTTTTTATATCGCAATTAATAATCGGATGACTTAATTTGCAGTTGATTTCCTGGGTCAGACTCAGGTAAGTATTTTCAGTGGGCTCAGAAAGCCAGAGTCACTAATTTCTCTGTCCTCAACACTCTTTCTCTTGGTGTTTTCCCCCTGTTACCTTGTACAGTGTACATGACCAGAGCCAAAGTAACTCACTGTCAAAAAAAATTCCTGATACAAGGTTATTTTTGCAAAATCATTTATTAAAATATTTTTAATTAACTTCTATATAATTTTCTCAAAGATGCTATGGGTAAAATGACACAGGATTTGAGATTAATAAATACATTTTAAGCACTGAAGAGACCCAACTATAAGAACCAAATTTGATTTCCTTCATGACATAAAACAGTAATTTCCATAGCATATCCAAAATTTCTCGTTGAAATTGAAAGTTAAAGAAAACTCTCCACTCAGGTCATCCTTGTGAAAAAACAGACTTTCCTGTATCCATTTTTGGGGCATAAAATATCTGATTCTTTAACTTGTGTCATGAATGAATTAATCAAAATAGCTTAGCATATAGATGAAATGAAGTAAATATTTTAGTGGCATTCTGGCAATTTTAATGTATGCAGTCTCCAAAAATTTCAAGACAAAATTGTTTTATTTAGGCTTTCCTGAATTATTAGCTTAGTTTCTTTTTTTAAATTTATTTGCATTAAACTAGTCAACAACTTAAATGAAATTTTCAATTAATTTCAAGTAATTTAGTGCTCTAGGTACTTTCTCACCAGTGTGTGAATTAAATTCTGAATAAATGTAACAACTGACTGTTTGTTTTGACTATTTAGACTTTAAATATTAGTATCACAGTTTTAAAACTTCAGACATGGATAAAAATATCTGAAGAGCTCTCCATCCTCAGAGGGAAACAGAACATTGGTCTCATGGATCACTGTAAAGTTGCTTATTTTCTGTATCCTCTCTTATGAACAGTGAAACTAAGCCAAACTTCTGGAATACACAGCAAAATTGAAGTCCTGTCCCACATATAATTTCAAGAGGTGAAAATGTATATACATATTTTATTTTCACTGATTTTTTTTTTCATTTCCCTAACTTCAGATATTATTCTTTATAAATTCCTCCAAATGTTTAGTCAATGATAAAGATTGGAAAATTTCACTTGCTAATTTATTTCAGTATCAATTGCAATATCTCAGCTGAAAAGATATTTTGTTGTTAGAAACTTTCTTCATGCAACCACTGAAGAAAAAGTTATTCGCAGAAGATGAAACGCTGCTGTGGAAAAGCATGTCTTTATTAAAAAAGCAAAAAACCTTAAATTTTGCAAATGTATAGATAAAAATTCATTGGTGTGGAGATTCAGCTGCATCTGTCTACTAGACTTCAGAGGCAAAATGAAACTGCTTAATTTAATCCATCTGCTCCCTAGACTGAGTCCAGTGTCAGTAGCACTGACATGACATGCTGTAGGATGGCATCCTACAGCACTAGCATATTTTCATAGAGTTTCTGTTTTAATTTTTTTCTACTAATAATATATTTCTAAGCTGTCTTTTCAAAAGACATATATAACTGGTTTTCTTTATTCTCTTAAAATAATTTTTAATTATTTTGGGAGATAACTTGCATAACTTACACAATAAGTCCATAGTATCTACATAATATTTTTCTTGTAAATTTGATATTCTAAATTGCATATTTTTAAAAAGCAGAACAAATGTGCTTGCTTGATATAACACAGTATAGGTTTACTATTAAGGAGTATGAAACATGGTCCATTTTGACCATGCAGAATTTAACTAATAAAATACATTCATTCAGTTAAACCTAAAAAAAAAAATTTCTCCATTGTTTTTAAGACACAACATATTTTATATTTATAAGGAGTTTTCAAACAGAATTGTTCAAGAGTAACGCTAGAGAACAGAGACAAGAATTCAACCTTTATTTCCATTTTGGACCAAAATATATTCCCACTTCATCCAGAGGTAAAGATTTGTTTTTTCATTTTATGCTAAAATAAAATGCATCTTTATATCAATCTCTCCTCATATTACTTCTCAGATAAATAATTACAATTGATGATTATAGCCAATGAGCTACATAAACTGTGTACCTCTAAATCTGGTCAGAAGTGATTAGAAGCAATTTCAGATAAATTGTAGTCAGCTGTGAATAGTCTTCTAGGTCAAAATGTAACAATACATTAACAAGTTATAACTTTAACAAGTAATAATTTTACTTCAACTGTTCCTGCTCAGATTTAAGAAAACTGAAAAACAAGCAAGCAAAAAAACTCTCAAATCCCAAACAAAACAAAAACACAACCAAAAACTAAAACAAAGACCAATCAATCATCCCCAATCAACAAGCAAAGACAGCAAATACAAAATTACCTGAGAAATTTTTTGAAAGTTGAAATCAACATAAAACCATGGAGAAATAGAAATTACCATACATCCTTAATTACTGGCATATCTCTTACTATATAAAAACATTTCATTTCAAAAAACAAGTTAAACATCCTTGGTTTTGAGATGGCAGACAAAAGTATTCAGAAGTAAGAAAGCTTCAAGTTTAACTTTTGTCACTGTAACCTCAGCTTCACATACTCTTGATTTATTCCAAAATTATTTAAACTTGAATCAGCTGTTTACAATGAAGCTATATTTAAATACATAATTTTAATCCTGTCATTTTGTGCACAAGAATTAATCCTTAGCTGACTTACTTCTGAACATGGATACTTTAAAATATGTGTTGTATGATACATAGTCCCCTATACTAAGTGCAATCTCTCTTTTTTGTTCAGGAGAGTACTTCAGAACGTTGTGTAAGCTTCAATCTGCTATGGGTTTTTTAATTAAAAGAAGAATCTGGAATGTGACAATATTTTTTTTTTCTGATAAACAAAATAGGAAGGCACATAACACATTTTCCAGTCATTCAAGGTATAAGAGACTCTTTAAAAGAATAACTAAAACATTTTCAGAGAAAATAGTTTTCAGAAAAAAATATAGCTCTTTAAGGCTGATTTTCTTGGACTTGTTGTTATAAAATCCAGCCCTGTAGTTTTAGTTTCCTGGATGTCTGAGTGGATGTTGATTTGGATCTTTGGAGAAGAAAAAACTTTTTGGTATTTTATTTAGCTGGCAAAGTTTTCTGAGAGACAGTTGTCCTAGAGAAGTAATTTGATAACATCTGATCGTATTTTTCATCTATGTCATGCATTTGGTTCCAGGAATAAAATTACCGGGAAAAGTTTAAGAATGCAGGTAATTTGTATTACATTGATCTGTATGACTCTGAGTATACTCATCCTTATATTTTCAAGTCTGAAATTTAAATTCTATGACAATGCCATTTTGTAAAGTGGAGAAGCTAATTTCACAGTGTGTTATGTTTCTGCAGCACAGGAGGACCGACCTTTTCATATAGGTTCTTGTGTTGCTAAGAAAGCCATTAAGCAGCAGCAACTATTTAGGATAAATTTGCTAAGCACTGTCATTTTACCTGGCACCTCCACAAATGCTGCCACATCATTAACTCAACTCTGACATAATTTCTTTAGTCTGCCTACTAAAGGTAATGTGTTACTGAGTCTCAGGGTGCATATATATCACTGCCTGATGTGGATGCAGACTTCCAGTCTTTACCTCATTAGGCTTATATTGCACATCCTGGCTGCTTTTTGGATACTCTTTGCATATGTCTTGTCTCTGTGTTTTTTCATGTGCTTGTGCTATCCAGCTTACAGCTCTCCTACTTTTGATTACTTAAAGGTCAGGTAACAGAGTAATTTTAGAATATTTGTCTGTGTAGATTTTAACCCATGAGAATTTAATTCTCTTTTCCATTAATTTTACAATATTTTTAAAACATAAAACCAGCATTTAGGTATTTTGCAGAAAATGCAATACCTGCAGTTCACTATATTTTTCCTGTGTGTTTGTTGGCTGCACCTTCCTAAAACTTGTCAAATTAAAGAAAATCATGTTGACTTTTCTAAAAGGGCTAAAAAATATCATAAGAATTAGGTTTTAAATACAGTCTATACTTATTTAAATGTTGGATTATTTTTTAATGGGTTTTTCTGCTTTTACTAGTTTTTCCATAGGTAATTCTGGTCTTAGTGGCTTTTTGAGGCATGATTCCACAAGTCAAGAAATAAATAAAAAAAATTAAAAAGAAAGAGAAAAATTAACCTGCTCAAAATTATGACTAGATACATATAACTGATTTAGATAAGTAAGGAAAATAAAACATATTCTTTAATGGGGCTTTTGATTCTTACAAACCTATTAATTATTTTTGGTGCACTTTACCAGAAAGAAAATTATAGCCTTTTACCTAACAATAAGGAAAAAATCCATGCTGGCATCATCCAAAATAAAGACACCAACAAACACACAAAAACCACTCACTTCAGTTTGGCAAGTAATGTTTTTCAGCACTGTGGGAGATGCCTACATGCCACCACCATGCACTGCAACCCTTCCTTGTGCACTTATACAATACTTGGGAGAAAAAACCGCTGTCTCCTTAGGCATTCCTCAGTCTTATGACAACTTGTTGCTGCTAACTTTAGGACAGAAACTGAGTGATTATCAGCCTTTGGGAAAACTACTCCCACAGGTAGGTGGTGGAAGCTTGCAGCTTATAATGTTCGCCTCTGAGTGTGCACAACAATTATTGAAAAAATGTTAATGTAATGAGAAGTTAATCAGAAACAAGAACCTGAAAAAATGAAGTCAACATAAGCTGATTAACAAAATACCATTTTCAGATCAAGAAAGATACAGGAAAAACAGGTGAAGGAAATTATTCTGTGAGTATTTTCCATGTTATTATGAAAAACAGAGTTAAAGCCAGGCCTTGTAAGTATGCGGATTTCTTCACTTGCATTATATGAATTAAGACTTTAAAAGCCAACTGCAGACATCTACTACTGAAACTAAAGTTCATATGCAGTCTTCTAGTCACCATTTAATGAGTTGTTTGATTCTGTCAGTATTGTATTTGCTGGGAATGTCCTGAAAAAGACAGGAAAAATGCATCTGACTCCATATTCTCAGAAGGCTAATTTATTACTTTAAAATACTATATTATATTAAAGAATACCATACTATACTGTATTAATGGATACAGAAAGTATACTCACTGAATGCTAAAAAGATAATGAAAACTCGTGACTCTTTCCAGAGTCTCAACACAGCTTGGCCCTGATTGGCCAATGAGTGAAAACAACACACAGCAGAATCCAATGAAACAATCACCTGTGGTAAACAGTCTCCAAACACATTCCACACGAGCAAAACAGGAGAAGCAAATGAGATAAGAATTGTTTTCCTTTTCTCTGAGGCTTCTCAGCTTCTTAGGAGAAAAATCCTGGGTGAAGGGATTTTTTCAGAGAATGTCAATGCCACATTTCAGCTTTTAGATTTTGTGGGATAGCAACCCAGGTTTTTAAAAGGAGAAGAGTGCTAACAAAAAACCCAAACAAACAAATCCTGCCCCCCACCTCCCCCTTGCATTGTATTTTCCCAATTAATTAATCAAGGATTGCATTATAATTGTTGTCTAACTATTTCTCCAACAAAACAGACAATCAAATAGCAATATGTAGTAAATTAATATATCATGCTGAGAAAGAATATAGAATTTATTTAATAAAATTTTATATACAGCCTGTATATTTTTGTTACTGAAGATGTTAGTAGAGCAATGCAACAGGTAAGAAAAAAGCTTATGAAAGAGTCAACACACATAAAAAAAAGAGAAAGCTCTTTTAAATCATTTCTCTGAGGCAACAGTGAAAAATAAGTTTGGACATCAAAAGGGATGTGATATAAAAGAGAAAATCTTTGGCAGGATGAGATGAAAGATATTGACTGAGAAGGACAAAGGTAGTATTGCTCTAAAAGCCTGTAGCACTTCAGCACTGTGTGTTTTGGCCAAAGTCGGACTAGAGCATGGCAAACCAACCTCTGAGGCCTGTTCCAAGGATTGCAAAATGTGACTTTGTGTAGACAAAGAGCCATTTGTCACTGCACTATGCTTCAACAGGCTCAGCCATATAACCCAGACATTCTTGGAGTGTTCCTTGTGTGCTTGAGCAAGCACATCAATTCTGTGTCTCTTGGGTGACATGGAATTAAATTCAGCAATGACATCAGCAAGCACCATGTGAGAGGCTGAAATGTAGTGGTTAACAGCTTAAACATTGTTATAAAGGACTGTTTGCCCATTATGGCAAAACTCTATAAAGACACTGCAACCACCAAGGCCTACCCCTCCCTGAGGGGACCCTTGGACTGAGTTAAGCCACCTGAGGGAATTCCAGATAAGATAAAGGTGACATTATTTTTCAATTACTCAGGTCTAAGGAGAAGTGAACAAGCCTGTGGAGGAAGAATATATATGCAAGAAAGACAAAACCAGCAGCTGTGCTGAAAATTAACTCTGAGTGAGTTCGGAGTGCCAACACAGGTCCCCAGTCTCATAAAATTCACAGACCAGAGAGCTGAAAAGGTGATCTGTTTCTCACCATACCACATTTGCAAATGCATTGCTTTGAAGTTACAATTTAGTAATTATGGCCAGGCTTTGGTTCAGCCTTAAGCCTGTAAGGTGGAGAAATTGATTTTTTCCTTTTAATCAAACTTGTAAAAGTAAGAAAAAACAAATACAGTTTAATGGGTAAGTGTTATTGGTGAAATTATTCATAGGGAAAATAGCTGATTTTTTTTTTTCCTGTCTCTCTCTTTTTTTTCTTTAACCACACTTGGGCAATGGGGTCCAACTTGCATGACTTGACATGCCTAAGAATATTCGGTCTGTATATATGAAGGTTCTTTTCAATTGTATTAGGCACATATGTTCCAATGCAAGATCAAGGTAAAAACTGTGATTTAGGAAAACTTTCTGTCCTTCATGATACAAAGACCTTTTCCTTAAAGCAAAAAGTAAGAGGTTGTGGGTGTCTGTATTATTTAGATTTAATAACAAATGGAGAACACTTTGTAACTGAAGTATTTTTTAAAAATACAGAAAGTTGAATTGGAAAGGATGTGTTACGCATCTTGAACTAAAATTGGCTGATGACATTAGGAAGCTGCTGGTTCATTGCAATGGAAGTAAAATTAGACTTGTGAGGATGAGGGATTTTGAGGTGTTTTCCATATTTTTTGCTACTTTTTTCTTCCAAGCAGACACTTGATTAAGCTGTGCTCATAATTCCTGTCTTGTCTTATAACTATTACTGGAAATAGTCTTTTTCATTCACAAACCAGTCAACCAATCAAAAAAAACCCAAACTGAGAAAAAAAACCAACAACTAAAGTTGAACATTGTTATTGATTCTGTACCAGAATTCATAGACATGCAGGAGCTCCAACTCTAGTTTTATCTCTGCTCTTGATATCTTTCCTGGACTCCCTGAGTACATATCTGTAGAAAGTTCTAAATAGTGGAAAATCTAAAACCAGGCATCTGTTCTAAATTTTATTCCTAGGTCACAGTTATAAAATTAATCTGGAAAGTTTCTTTCATTAATCAACTCTGAATTTTGAAGCTGTTACTTGAAATGTAAAAGGGAGGATCGGTTGTCAAAGTGCCCTTGGTCTATGACTGTCAGGAGTCACTGTCCTTTAAATGATAAAATGGGGTTGGAGTTTTAAAGAGCAAAAGCCTTATAAGGGTTATATTTTGATTGACGAGTTACGTTATGACTGTTATTATAGCAGAGACCTGGATAACTATAATAATTAGCTTGTCAGCTCAATTGTTACTCTTCATTAAAAATGAATGTGAGGGAGCAATTAATCTCACATCTTTAGCATCATTACGCTGTTCTGTTACTGCAGTTGTGTGCAGTTCAATATGTCAATTAATCTTCAGAACAATATTATTTTCTAATTTAAGTCTTTACTTTCCTTATTTTGATGTTGCACTCAAAGAGCAACATTAAAGTTTGAACATCCTAGACAAAGTAAAATTGTTGAAATGGAATCAGAGTTGAAAATTCCACATCAGTATAAAAATTTAAAATGGACATCATTATTGTCCCTCAAATCAGGCCTTGCATATCTTATTACTTCTCTGCAAGGAATAAAAAGCCAGAAGATTATAGGTAATGGAGAAAGAGTGCCTAGGCTTACAAAAGTGAAAGAGCAGCTGGGCTACTTTGTTCTTTCTCTGCCTTCTTTATGTTTAACTTCGTAATTGGGCCAAGTAGAAGAAGCTTTGCAAACTCAGAAAATTAAACCTGAATTTGGCTACATAGTCGTGTCAGCTTGTATTCCTGAGACACTGGAACTCAGGATCCTGTGTGGGTGAAGCAAAGCAGCAAGCAGGACTAGAACCCTGATTTTCCTGAGAGCTATCTTTGGCCTCTTCAAAGACCTCCTTGGAGGTATCCCGCAGGACCGGAGGCTGGAAGGGAAGGCAGGCCAAGAGTGCTGGGAAATTTTCAAGCATCCCTTGTCCCAAGTTCAAAACCAGAGTATCCCCATGGTGAAAAAGTCAGGCAAGGGGTTGCTGAAAATCTGCAGGGACAAGAGAGCTTCTAGGAAATCCCATCTAGAACAAAGATATTTATGGGATGTGAAAAGTGGACAGGACACGTGGAAGGACTATGGGAATATAATCACAATACGCAGAGATGTGACAATGGCCAAGGCTCACTTGGAATTGGGTCTGACAAGGGACATCAAGGACAACAGGAAGGGATTTTACAAGTACATCAGCAGCAAAAGGAATACCAGGGAAGAGATGGAGCCATTGCTGAATTAGATGGGTGTCCTGATAATGGAAGGCACAGAGAAGTTAATGAATAAATATTTAGTACTCCTGTTTGTATGTAGT
The DNA here is from genome assembly GCF_035770615.1 of Melospiza melodia melodia. Lineage (NCBI taxonomy): Eukaryota > Metazoa > Chordata > Aves > Passeriformes > Passerellidae > Melospiza > Melospiza melodia. The sequence goes on from NC_086226.1 coordinate 66,331,192, forward strand.
ACACACTGACCAAGGCACATTTCAGAAGTATGTCACTGGGGAATCATTAACACCAAAATAAATTTCAGACTGGAAACGCCATAAAATTTTGAGTAAATAACTTTTTGAACATGTCAAACAAAAGAAAATAAAAAAGAAATTCAATTGGCTTTTAAGGTACATGAAATTTTTATATTAATTCAACTCAGAAGCGCATTCTGATTTTCATTCTTCAGCAAGAGAAGAAATCTATTCACCTTTTCTGTCAGCAAAAGGAATATCTGTAAAGAAACTAGTAGGAATTTTTTCCAGTGTTCAACAGGAGGCACTTTCCATGTGGGTAATATCTGAATTATCTGAAGAGCTGTTGAAGAACAGAGAAGATTTTGCTATGACTGTATACATTACTCCTTTTTCCTGTGTCTACTTACAAAGTGAACTGATTACAACAGAGCAAAACTTCCTTGGCAGAATTGTGAAAACTTCAAGTTCATTGTCAACCAGAGGAGACACCAGATAGATTTAAACTATCAAATCCAAGACTTTCAAGATTGTTTCTCTCTCACGTACATTTACATATATATATATATTTCTGTGTATATATATAATATACACATAGAAAAATTATTTCAAACGTTTCTTAATAAAAAATAACTAACCTATACAGTACAAATACTAGTACTTTTTATCCCAAAGTTTTAAAATAATATATTTTTATTAACAGATACTGATGCTACAAGTTAGATCTCTTGAATAAAGAATTTGAAGTTTTCCATTTGCTGAAAAGAGAGGCAGAAAAAAATTAATTTTCCAATCAAGGCCAGGTGGAAGGGCATTTATCAGTTAATGTCAATTATTAAATGTAATAAGCCCTTTTTTTAGGAATTGTAGTCTAGTAGACTGCAAATGGAGCATGAGAACAGCAGATTGAAATTTCCTGATCAGCTTACCTTTGTAGGGCACTTTTGGCTCACTGTGGAATATGGAAGAGATCCCTGATAGGCTTTTAATTTGGTAAGATTAATAGGAGTGAAGAAAATATAAACAATATATGAAGAAAAATTCCTAACACCATAGGAGATGATGCATTGAGTCAGCCTTGGTGACCAACACTTCCACCAGTGATATATTGAAAACATTGTTGTTTCATCTTTATAAAAAAAAAAAAGGAAGATAATGGCTTTGCAGAGAAGAGTCAAATTTGTAGAAACTGGCAACATATCAACATGTTTCTCAGTTGTGAATTAGTTGAATCACAGCAAAGGATTTGGAGGTACAGGACAGGTATATAGCAGTACTAGAGGAGATATGGTGGTACAATAATGCAGATAATGACAAAAAAATATTTCCTTTCTGCATGTAGGCCCAGTCAGTAAGGTAACACGTGACACTATGTAGTTCATAATGCCTAGATCGTGATTGCTGAATCTAAAGTTAAAGAAGTGAGTCTATACTCTTGATATAGTTTCCAGAGCCTGAAAAAATATTAATGTAGACAAAACAAATAATAATAAGCTGAAAATAATATTTTTTCTTTTTCTTTCTCTGATAATGTGGACAATAGCTCCATGAAGCTGGGTTTGAAATGGCTCATCTGAGTAAAAAGTCAAATAATTTTCTGGTATCATGTAACTGATTTTGAAAACAAAGCAATCAAAATGGAAAGACAAAAATAATTCTTGCTTAAATAAAAATAGAAATGTAAATTGCAAATCTCCACCTCATAGTTAATGACTCTGCAAGATTATGCATTTTGTGCAGCTCATTTAGGATCAAAGTAGTAGGAGGCTGATTTTTCAGAAAGGAATCACTGGTTATTTTCTTTGACAATTATTTTTAGCCTGGATAACATACATATTTATTGAATGTACATTGTTTGTCTGTGAATCAGGATTAAATTAAATACAGACTTCATAAAATGTACTCACTTTGAAGGAGTTTTTTTTTAATAGCAAGCAAACATTTGCTGTAAAGAATGCAGTTTTAAAAGGGAGACAATAAATATTATTTATTATAATTTCCTTTATGACACAGGTCTTGCAGTTTTACCATTTCCTTCTTTAAGTCATAGGCATATCAATTCAAATAATTAAAAATTATCTTTATTGAACACATAAATCCAGTGTTCAATTTATTGTTTTGGAAATAATTTTCAAAGCAGCTGAAATTTGAATGAATTTTGTATTATGTTTGTGTATTTGAAGAAATTTGCAATGTTTATATTGTTTCAGCTGGTTCAGATTTTCTCTAACGTGTCTTGCACAGGTGTCCTGGGGCCAGAGGATATTTTAAGGACATAAATTGATGTCCTTACTTTCTAAGAACCAGTAAAAATAAAAATTATTAATATATCCACTTTTTATTCCTAATTTTTTACAGATCTGTTGGAGAGGTTGTGAGGACTTTATGTGAAGAAATATGTAATTATTTCTTTTGTCTTATTTTGCCTTTCATCCACCTTCTGTCTTTTGAAAAAGGAGTGCAAAATGATAGTGAATTGCACATGAAAGGCTTGGCAGCCAGTGAAATTGATTTGCATGCATTATCAAGTGAGTATGAAAAATCCAAGCTGAAAATGAAAGTGGTGATATCTCAGCAACAAGTTCACTGAAAGTTAAATCCTTCATAATGCTACAGTGATGCAGACAGATGAGTATATAAGAGCTAAACAACAGACACCTCTTTTCTTTCACATTTATTTCTAATTCCCATCATAGTAAGAAATGCAGAATTTAGGTTAGATGTGTATAGCAGCTATATTCTTAAATCCTTACTTCTAAGAAATGCTCATAGTACTACTTTGTAATGTAACTATGCTCCTATTTGTTCAACATTTTGTCTGTTTACTTATTAAATTACTGAGATAAACATGATAATAAAATTATTCTATGTACTTGCACGCTTGTTAAATCGGAGAGATGAATGAATAACTGTTGGTTTCTCTATAGTAATAAATGCTACAATGCCATTTGTGGACTATCAGAGGCAGGATTACTGTGTCAATCTTATTAGAACATCACCATTCAAGCTTTGAAATATGGGATTTGTCAGTTTAATATCAAATACACAGCCTGAGTCAACAGTGCATGACAATGGAGGTTTTAAAATAACGGAGGAATTAAGAAAACACTTATACACAATCTGTAAACTTGTCTTTATACCTGTATGTACTGCTTCATTTAAAAGTGAGCAGATTTGGGTTGCTCTGGGAGTTTTTCTCTCAATTTAGCAATTCATATGTAGGTTCATATTAATTCTGAGACAGTCTCTTGATGCAGAGTGGTGCTGAAAGTGTCATTACTGAAGTCAACCTTTTAAAGTAAAATAAAATCAGATTTGCTCCACAGAAAATCAGAAGCTCTAACAGACTGGTTTTTTTATTTGTATATTTTCAGCTTTTTCGTTGTTTTTTGGTTGGTTGGTTGTTTTTTTTTTTTAATTTCATCATGCTAGCTAATCATAATTTATTTCTGACGTCAAGATACTTTTCCAGAGTGATTAAGCACAGCTTTTTAATGTTTCATTTTCTTCAATCACAAACATAGTTTTGCATGTCCTCTGAAGCAAATGCAGCAGTTGTTCAGAAAATGTACAGAAGGGTGGAAATAAACTTGTAAATGGAGAAAACAGACTTTAGACATAATAGGTGAAGGGACACAGGTGGAGGAATAAGAAAAATAATGGTAACTAAAATGAGGAAAAATAAAATTAAAGGGACACAATGACAAAGAATGTTGATAGTCTATAATAAAAGTTCTTTACTTTTGCAAAGAATATGAATTTTGATTTTTTAAAATGTCTACTTTTTTTCTGCTGGACTCACATGCTAATCAGTGACAGTGATATGTAATGGATTTCCCTCTCTAAATAACTTATAAGAGTAGGACACCTAGTACAATTATTTTTAGGGGTTCTTTGTTTGAACTAAAAAGGATATAAAGAAAATTATGAAACACAGGTGTATCATTCTTTTGCAAATGAAAAGAATAATTTGACACCTGTATAGTGTAGAAAAACATCAATAGCTTAAATGTAAGCTATACACACCTTAAGAGTCAAAGACACTTGAGTCTTGTTTAAGTCCTGAGTATGATTCTAGCCCTCTGGGGAAGGGTGGGTGGGTTCTCAAGAGGGCAGAGTTAGCATTTGAATAGCACATTGAGCCATAGAATGATGGATGATGGTCACAACACTAAGACCTAAAGGTCCATTACATAAAGATATTTCCTTATGGACATATTTATGAGTACCATCATTCTAGTATGTTGAAAATGTACTTGAATCATTAAAAGTCACTTTCACCTTCTGATTTGTCTTGCTAAAATGTAATACCTTGTTCTCAACAGTCACTTGCTAAGAAGTACTAAAGATTATATAAAATGAACTCCTGGCAATCTGCATCTTTGCAGTAGGATGCTGCCTTTAATGTCATTCTACATATTACTTGATTTCTATCCACCTTTCAAGACACTTAGGCAAAGTGTTAAATATGTTTATCAAAACAAAACAAAACCTAATAAATATTAATTGCTAGGTTCTTTGTGTCATCACTGCATCATGGAAGGGACCTGTAACTTATGAAATGGAGGGACTTCAGTTATTTGGAGACTTTCTTTTTAGGTATAAATGGGCCAGTTTATGACAATTCAGGATTGGGCTCTTGACTGCAACTTAGATGAGGCTCTGATGTAGAGACGTAGATAAGAAGTCTGCTCAGCTCTCTGCCTGCTGTGACATAACCCTGTTACAGGGGCAGCAACAAATTCATGACTGGAGTTGGCAAAGTGAGGGGAAATTCTGATGCTAGCACCTGGGAGGGCAGTTATGTGAGCACAGAAAAGTTAACAATTCTCACTGCAATGTGCCAGGGTTGGGATATAAAATAAGTCTTTCCTTGGTTATGGTCAGGGTGAGATATATTCCCCATGTTGGTAATTAGAATAGATAAAAGTTTCCTTTTGAGGCTGACCAAAACCCTCATTTACCCCTGAGTGGAGCAGGAGAAATACACTGAACATGGATAAACCATCGCTGAGATCTAAACATTGTATGCGGGAAAAAAAATATGCAGCAGATATGCAGCAGACGCTAAGTTCCCTGAAACTGAGAAAAAAGATTTTTAAATGCCAATTCACTCTTTTCCTTTTTCTTATTTTCCTCAATGTTTTCTACTTTGAAAACAGTCATGTGAATGCTGGCCAATCCACCTTCTCTGACAATTTCCTAGTTATGTCTGTGTCCAACTTTATGGAACTTTTCATCTATGCAGGTCTGTTGCATTGTGAAGAGCTTGCTCTCCTGATTTGAATGCAGAACACAACATTAGCAATAAAATTTCTCTGAGCAACTTGAAAAAGAAAATAAACAAAGAGTGAGGGAACCAAATTTCAAAATTAAATTTTTGTTTGTATGGTAACATGCTATAAACCTGTTAGGCATTTACTAGGGCCCTTAAAAAGGAAAGAATTGCTTTTTACTTTGAGACTGTTTTATCATAACACTTTTTTATTCCCTTAAAGTGTCTGTGTAAAAAGTAACATGTAAATAAAATATAGTCTGAAAATATCACAGGATGTAATTAAAGACTCACAAAAGCTTGTTGACATAAAATTTATGCATTTGTAATGAGTTTCCTTATAATGTCAAATTGTGGAAAATTAATAATTTTCATTTTCCTTTGCAAAATGAATTTGATATGTCTTGCCAGCAACTTCACTAACTTTACAGTGTGGTTTTGCACCTAGATACTGACAATAAGATAAACTTCTGTTCATCTCTGCTTGCTAAAGAGGTCTGTCCTGTGCAGAGAAAATATTCAAAGAAAATATGATCATATAGCTTTTTTTTTTCTTAGCAGTCTTTGTTTCACAACCCTTTCTGAAATCCATTGCTAAGTCTTTGCCCTATGAAAGCAGTACTGTGAATTTGTGTATTCTGTGGATATCATCATATTGGTGCAATGAAAAACAAAGGGTAAAGAGCTGGATTTTATTTTGAGTTTTCTAGATTTAGGACAGAGAGAGGGATCATTTTACATGTGGAGATCAAGCCACTGTCGCAGAAACTATGTTCTTTGAAATTAGAGTTCTACTTTGCCTATTTCAGTACTGCTTTTGCTCTACATTCGACATTTAATAAGTAGAAGTATAAATCAAAAAATCCAAATGTTCATCAGCTTTTAAGTCAGAAAAAGACCTGTGTTAGGTACAAAAAAAACAATACAATAAAGATTATAAATAGTCACATCATAAAGAAATTTCATATGGAGTAAACTAATGGTAACTTCCTAACATCAATTCATAGAAATATTACATTTCAGTGAAACTGCTCACCTACTGTCAGGAAAAAAAAAAAAAAAAAAAAAAAAAAGAAGGAAAGAGAAAATTTAAAAAAAATAAAAAGAGGGAAAAAAGGAGACAACAGATATAATTCAGCAAATTCACTTTTTTCCTATGTGTCTGTGTCTTGAAGCAACTGTATTGGAGAGTGCTCTGTAGATGACCCAAGCTGCCATTATTCTTGAGCAGGTGCATAGCAGAACTAAATAGTTGTGAGTGTCATTTTTCTGCCTGGGATATCCTTCTGGTAGCTTGTGTTGCCATATCAGGTCTACAGTTTTCCTCCATTACCTGCAAAATACATTAAGTCCCAGAACTATGTTTACATATGAGAATGAAATGTTTGTATTTTAAAAATTGCAAAAAGGAAATAAATTAGTATAAAAATGTGCAAAAATCACAGTTTCTTCCACAGGATCTATTAGCTAAAATGTAATTATAAGAATTGGGTTTTATATATAAGCAGTTAATGAAGTATTTGTCCTTTCTGACATTAATTCACTCATAGCATTAACTCAGCATATCTTCTTGTTCGCCTCCATCTTTTCTCTTTGCACTTTTCACCACCTAACCTCCACAAATGAGTATCATCATGTGGGAAAAAAGACTGAGAGGAAAATTGAGGAAAAATGGAACGCTACATTTTAACAGAAAAAAAATTGTGGTCAAGATGACCAACTCCCCACACAGAATGAATGATAAGGAGAATGAAGGAGAATAGAAACTTATAGATACAGCATGGAGATTTGTAGTTATAACTGTATGGAAATTGCAGGGAGAAATATGTTGCTACCCCTGGGATGAAATCCAGTCAGCATGCCCAGCTTCCCACACAAGCACATGATGGGGTGGGATGGAAAGAAAGCAGAGTGGAGGCACTGTGGCCAGGCTCTCTTCAAATCCTTGCAGAAGAGGAAGCTTGGTGGCACCTCATAGCTGATTAGCTGCATAGGAGCTGTCAAACAATGGATGTAGAAAATGTCTTTCCGTTGAACCAGCAAATGTGGTGAAAACACTCTCCTCAGAGGTGATGCACATCCATCCCAAATTTATCTGCTCCCAAGGTACAGTCAGCTGTCATAGATTAATTGGATGCCTAAGTAAGAAGTTCACTGGGAATACTGTTGCAATTAAACACATTAGTAAAAAATTCATCTTGATAAAATTTTCCCATATTTTTCAATAACAATTTGAAATTAATTTTATCACTAATTTTTGGAAAAGTAGGAAGTGCCAAACTAATATTAACCATAAGCCAAGACCACTTGACAAGACAAGGAAGTAGATACAATAGCATATCTTATGGTAATTCTATCTTAAATATTGCATCTGAGAAATTCTTCATAATTTTATGTCTATTGATGTTTAAAGAAGTTGATTTGTTTGCATCATGTACTACTGAACAAAATGTAAAAACAATGGCAATTTATTTATTTGCAAAACACTATTCCAGAAAAAAAAATTAATTTGAAAAGTTACATAACATTTTAATGGCTACCACAATCAGTATTCACTCTGTTAACAGTGACAAATTTTCAAGTTTATGTCACTTTTCCTGCACCTGTTACTATATGTAACACATATATATTTTTTAATTTTACTTTCAATGTCTTAGGCAAAATGCATTCACCAAAGAATTTTTTTCCTGAAGACAATTTGAATTCATGCCAAAATTATTTTGCAATATGAAGTTCAGCTTTGGTTTGCAGATCAAAAGAGTTCTGAGGATGAAATTACCATTTTAAAGCATTTTGGAAAAACGTACATGCATCTTTTTTCAGTGATGTGTGTAGTATAAAAATTTAGATGCTCACACTAAATTTTCTTATTTTTCGTTGGTTTTGTCTTGACCATTGGAAGACTTTGTGGCATAGCTCATGGCATGCTTCTACAAAACTAAGATTCCCATATTAAATTGTAATATTTTGATTTTGTTTATAGTATGTAAAAATCTCTGATACTTTAAAATTTTACTGTTTCTTCTGAACACAACTTCTCCATAATGTCAGTTATTATCTTTTACAACCTGTGGAATTGAAACAGTAAGAAAGGGAGTGGTTTACAAAAGTGCATTTTGCGTTTTTTTGAAAGATTTTTAAAAATGATTATTCCAGAAAAAGCAAATTAAAAAACACAGAATACAGTTCTTCACGGTAGTGTCTTTAGTGAAAAAACTAAAATAAGTGTGTTCAAGTGATTTAGTCTAGTATTTATTTATTTCTCTGGGTTTAATTTGATTTACAGCTTTGAAAAGAACATTATTACCCATTTAATTTTAATACCAAATATTTAATCACTTGACTTAACAAAAAAGCTTCAAAAAATCTGAAAATGTATTACGCGTCATTTTAAAATTTAGACTCCTCTTAACTGATGCTAATTTAAATATACAAAAGATCTAAGTGAACATACACATATACTTGGACTTAGCAAATTAATACCAGTTTTTAATCCACAGCAATGGAATTAAATTACAGAAATTCAAACTATTTGAACTGTTATTGCATTCTTAGAGGAGACAATGTCCTGTCACAATATATCCAGCCAAAATATATACAATATGTTAATTTCCTTTCAAAAAAACTGTGAACCCTTAAATACATTGAAGAAGCAGCATAAATTGAAGTACTAATACACCATAGGTCTTCTGCATCCCAGGCCAAATACCTAATTTCGCCAGTCACACAAAGCTGTGAGTTCCACAATAGTCATTAAGAACCATACCCAGGAATAAGCCAAGTGAAAAAAAAAAAAAAGTGAAATTTAGTCTATACAAAGGTACACAGGACATGAAAACTTAGTTTTTGACTTGTGATGAAGCTTGTCATCATGATGACTGCAGGAAACATGACAGCTTTTTCTGGATAAAAATTTGTGTTTAGCATTTCCACTGTTAATAAAGATTCCATAAGTGTCAAATATGCTATTGAACTCAAAAAAAAAAAAAAAAAAAAAAACCAAAAAAAAAACAAAAATAAAGCACAAACAAGAAAATCCCCAAGCCCCAGACCTATCTCACCTTTCAAGGTCTTTCCATAAGTTTTATAACAAATGACAAATGAGATAGAGTCAGACAACTGCTGCAACAGATAAGAAATTCACAAATGTTCCCAGCATTTTTTAAACTCATTTTAACCATGAGCTACATGATTTATTTCAGAGAAACAGGATTAGTAAATATCTTTTGGTTGGCAGATGTAAAAAAAAACCTCCATAAACCTATTTGTCACTCCTATATGACAACTGTAAAATTATCTACAGTAGGAAAACAGCCTATGGAGTAAAGAATGAACATGATACAGAAATATGTTTGTCCAAGTATTATATCTGCATCGATGTTCTTCTGACAATGAGAGCACTGAACACAGGGAATTTGATCATAGATCAGCTTAGACACCTGGTCTGTGAGTTCTGTAACATGATTTGGTATGTTTGACCCTCTGATATCATTCCACTACAGAAATCTCTTTAAAAAAGGCAGCTCAAGGCAAACTGCTAATGGAAAAGCCTAGTTTCTTCATCATGTTTGCTTTTATGGTATGTAAAGTTTCTCTGCCTCTGGTGAAGCATGGAGATACTCAGGCAAGCTACATAAAAGGTAGCTCAAGACCTGAAGACAGCCTAGCTAAAACAGCATTGTCTTCCCAAGGATGTGTCCTAGCTATCTGGGTTTCTCCTAAGCCTTTGTCACCCAGAAAATAAACCCAGCTCGAACATTTCTAACTTGAGCATGGGTTTATACAGATGGGAGAGCAGAGTGTGCTGGAATATGGAGTGCCCTGTTGCACAGTCTCTGACAGCAGCAGCAGCAGCAGCAGCAGGAGGTGCAGCGATGTGTGGCTGCACCGTGGCCAGCAAGGCAGTTCCCCCTCAGCACCAGAAATGAGGGAGAGCCCTGCAGCCTCTGGATGTAATGCAGTGGCACAGACAGGGGACAGCCGTGTTTTACAGCCAACAGGAATGCAATAATGCTTACAAAGATGCTAAAATATTTGGTTACTTAACATCTGAGCAGCCTGCTTTATTGAAATTGAATATGTTTCCACATTTAAAATTTGACTTCTATAAATCCTACTTTAAAAAAAAATTAAAATTTGCCATTGAAATAATAATTATTTTTCTAAAAATGGTTAGTGTTGGCTTTTGTTGCACTTCTGTGTAATGTTTCCCTTGTCAATCTCCCTGTAAGGAGGGGAACTTTGTCTAAGAAAGCCATGCTTTAAATTATCCTAACTGTACAAACAGGTATAAATATTTCAAACTTCTTTACTTCTGTCATTTCAGAGAAAAGACTTCCTCTCACTCTACCAGAGTGAGAACCCTAATTAGATGCATTTTAGGAGTCAAGTAAACCGTTGAAGAAAATATTACTTCCTTTGTCTGCATTCTCTTTACACAAGAAAGGCTTTGCGTTTGAATTAGATTACTAGAAAGGAATTGATATTTTTAATCTAAAAATTAAGTACTTTATTATCATTTGCTAACAACAACAACAAAACAAAACAAAAAACCCATTAAAAGTGTGTTGAATTTTCCAAAATCTTTGCTGTATTAAAATAGACATTCAAGTGATGTTGCATCTGTTAAAATTTTCAATTGTATTTCTATTGTGTATGATAACTTGGCCTTATGTTTTTTCCTAGCACTGTTGATATCAAAATATTTTACTGTTAAATATGTGAATGAAAAAAACCAACTGAACATTTCTTTATTTAATAATAAATGAATGCTAATATGTATATTTTAGTGCTTTTAGAATTTTTCCCCCAAAAAGTAAGCTGAAAATTTGGTGTGGATATGCTTCATATAGCAGCTTAGCTGAGATGTATTTCTATAAGTAATTTAATTATTATAAATTAGGTAGTACCCCTTCCCTGTATCCTTTAATTTACAAATGCACACTAGAAACTTTATTTGTAATTTGTAAACATATTTTAAAACGACGGGCATTTTTAAAAACCATTTTCTGCAAATGTTGTTAATTAGGAAACAAATGAAGACAGAATATCATCTCTAGAAGCATGGTGTTCAGTTTTATAGGTACTTGGAAAAAATATCGGAAATGGTGAGAGAGGAAGGAGGAGTCATTATATTATTTAGTGAAGCAAATCTGTGCAACATTTAAATACTGTAATCTCTCAGAATTCCTGTCTAGCTACAGTTTTGGATTGTAGTATCAGATTTATATTTCAGAAATTTTGGTTATTACTGGACAATACTGGAAGTTATTTGTTTTCATTCCCTGATAAATATGAGACTGGATATTTGTATAACATAAGACATTTCATAACTCCTAAAATATGAAGTATTTGTAATTTTCTACTGATCACTAAGAGACATTTCCAGTATGTGGAAATGCTTTACTCTTATACTCTTCCACGTTCACCTCAATGCAAGAAGGGTGGGTTTGACAGCTAAAAGATGCTGTTTTCCCATTCTGTCTCCCATTTTGTCTCTTTCTTTGTCAATGACTGAGAGAGAATTGCAAGTTATCATACACTTAATATTTAGCTAGTTAAATATTAACATACATTGGGATGTATATTAACATACACCCTAAAATTTCTGTGAAAAATGAGTGCTTTTCTTACAGAAAAAAAATAATTTCTCCCTCTACACTTGGCCGCATATACTAAATTTTCCTTCTGTCCATTTCAGCATTAAAAGAGAAACAAAATTGCATGAGAAAAATTGGTCACTAAGGAGATGATCTGAAAAGTGGAGAGGCAAGTTCTTGATCATTACATAAACAGAAGAAAAACTAAATTACAAAGCCACTCTGTGATGCTGCCTCTTTTCTGGCACTGAAAGTAAGGTACTTTTCTGTCTGATTAAAGTGGCACAGGGAACAAAACAACTTTCACCACTATGCACTGAAGTCAAGAGTCTTTAACTTAGTTTTGGCACTGTTGAGATAAAAATTTTCTCATCAAGTGGTAAAATATTGAAAAAATATTCTGCAGAAGCTAAAAGGTAAATGTAAGAGGCCATAACTCTGGAAAAGAAAAAAAGAAAATGAGAAAAAAAAACAAGGTTTCCTTGTATATAATAATAATTTATTTGGTATAAAACTACCTTTACAGTGTTACAGTGTATGAAAATGACGAGGAGGAGAGAGCGGCCAAAATAGAGGTCACAGACTATCGATTGGAGACATTGGTTTGGTTTTAAATTCTAGTATCATTTAACTAGTAAAAGTCAGTTGTGCCTGTCCTAGAAATCACTTCCTGTTATTCCTGAAATGAATTATCCCCTCTTCTTATTCAAAAGTTTCTTAAACAATAATGTTATGAGGAAAAAAATACTTTTACATACTGCTCTTAATTCAGTAGGTTACTGCTTCTGTTAATCTGCAGAGTGGTGTAAAGTAGAAATCAGAGAAAAAAATATATGAAATCACTGCTGTCAGTGATTCTTACTTCTGACTTGCCTTGAAAGAAAGGATGTATGCATGAACTAACTCTTGGGAAATAACAGTAATTCATAATAAGGCCAAGATGTGGGTTGGTGAAAGTTTTATAGAACATTAGGACAGTTACATTGGTTAGGCTACTGGTCAGTAGCTCATCACACTTGCCTCCAACATTGTTTAAGAGCAGGTGCCTACAGAGAGCAGCAGGAAGAGAGCCAGCACTGTAGCAAATTCCTCTTGACCTCTCTCCCAAGCCCCACAGTGTGATGGGAACTTCCTGGCTCCGAAGTGACTTTCATGTGGTCCTTTATTCCATGTAGGTTCTTTCTCCTGTAGCAAATTTTCTAGCATTTTTATTATGAATACCAGAGTTTGTCAAAACTTGAGCGTAATCTTCCATGTCAAAGTCCATTATAATTTTAATAAATTTTGGTTGAATCAGAAAAATGGAAGAGATAAGTTCCCCGATATTGATTTCAAAAATTGGAATGATTTTCAAAATGTAATAGTCATTATACAAAAAGTAAAGATCACATCAGTTTAGAACATTTGGAAAACACAATTACAGTTTTGAGGTGGTATAATTATTCCTATTACTACTGCTAATACTAAAATTCTTCTTCATTGTCATTATTATTATTATTGGTAATAGTAGTAGTAGTAGTATTTTTAACCATCATCAGCTACTACAACACTTTTGTTCTCCCAGAAGATTTGATTTGGAAATTTTGGTAATTTCCAGTAAAAAATGGAAAAAGGGACATTTCTTCTTTTCCAGTGCTATAGTACATTACCTCAGCTTTAAGAACAAGAATGTTCTTTTACTCATTTATTCTATCTTTAGGCAAGCACTATTTCAAAAGAGTAAAATTTAGTCAAAGCTTGAATGAGGGCTAGAGATCTTGATGGTGATGCTTTTTCAATGGGAGATTTGGAGTGGAAAAGGGAAATAAAGCATTGTCCAGTGAAAAAGAGAGTGACATATAAGGTCAACCATGTTGTGAGACAACAGAGACTCCTCCTGAAGAAGAAAGAAAGAGAATTCAAGACTTTACCTGCCAATTGCTATTGGCAAAAGACTTAATATGTTCTGGCTGAAATTTCAACACTCCATTTTCTACTAGAGGTGGCTGACACTTTATGTCTCAGCAATATCTATTTAAATCAGATTTTCTCTATCAACACTAAACCAAATATCCTTGTGTTTCACAGTTCTAGTGAACCTTTCTTAAATTTAAGGCAACAACAAGAAAAATACTTTAATTTCCTGGGCTCTCTTAGATATTAGTTTTTAATTGTCAGGGCATCATCACTAACAAATATGATCTCTTTTTAAACCCAGGTTATGGAATAAGCGAGGACATCAGGCAAAATTTATATAACTCAAATATTACAATTATATAAACTTATTCTCTATTCTTGATTTTATATCTTTTTTTTTTTCCTATGGTGATTGTATTATCAATACTACTAGTAGCACTATAATTTCACAATAATACAGTGGCAAAATCATGATTGTCTCGGGACAAATTGAAATTTCAAACACAAAAACAGGAATGTAAGAAAAATTTATCAGCCGTCTTAAAAACTAGAGAAAACTCCACCCTGAGAAAACTCATATGCAGTTCAAATTTGGGCATTCTGTTTTAAATATAAGATTTTTTTGACGATATCTAAGCAAAGGCTTACGGCTTTGAGCATGAGCTTAAAGGGTCATGATAACAATAGCATTTAGTCTAATCATTCCACAACTAGGATTATCAGATTATTAAAAGCATAAATGAATTTGAGGTCTCATAATTAGATGTAAAAAAACCCAAAAAACAACCTCACCAAAACATTCCAAGAGATGAATCATTTTTTAAATTACTAAATTCGTTGTTATAGTAGGTGATAATATTTTTCTAGTAGAATGCCTCAAGGACAATCACAGGCAATTGCTGGAGGAGAATAATGTACAGAGGCTGAGGTTACAGACCACAAAGCCATGAGGTGAAACTGGTCACCTATTCTTGATATTTCTGTACTGAGGACTTTGGTGCTGCAGACACAAACCTGCTTTTTGGGTAAAACTAAGTAGCTTCCCAAAATGTCCACCTTAAGATATTCGTAGACTAGAAGCGGTAGCAACAGCCAGTCAAAATTTTATTCTGCTTAAAGAGAAAGTGCAATAGTGAAGACTTGATTTTTTGAGACTTGGATTTGCTGAAACTATTTTCAAGAAAACTATAGCGCCAAGTCTACCAAATTTCAAGTTTATGCTGTCACATTTGGTTCATCATGGCATGTAGGTCCAAAGTAAGTTTTATGGTATTCAACTAGATAATATGTCTAGCTTAAGTGATCATATTCTGTAAAACAATTTTTAACCACAGCAGTGTCAGCTGGAGATATCTGCATTACAGTTAGGAAAAGTCCATCCTCCCAGTTTCAGTTTCAGTTTACCAGAAGCCTCTATCAACAGTGTAAGAGTCTTCTGTGTACGTGTAAAATCTCTTAGGCTTGCTCCTGACACGCTTGCAGCTTTTACGGTACTCAGTGATTAATTTAGGGGAGTTTTAGGACAGTATCTGTCACTGCTTGTGAATAGTGTTGAGGAGGTAATATTTGCAAAGGTCAAGGATCACAGCATTCAAAAAATTTATGATCCTCAATAACATGACAGTGATAAAATTTCTCAGATATCTAAAAGAAAAACCATGCTAGGGACAGCAATTTAGATTGTTGTAGCTCAAGTAAGCACTGTTGATCAAAAGACAAGTTTCTTTTTTTATTTTGTGAAAATCATCATAAATTTCATAAGCAAGACGACTCAACTATATGTCTTATTCTACCAATTACTTTAAGAGAAAGAGGGAGAATTTTCTGATTAAAAGCTTTCCCTGTATTAAAACTGCTGCTGAATGATGCTAGAACTTACCCACTGAACACCAAAGAGGTATAAAAAAATTTGTCATTCTTCTTACAACCCAGGAAAACCAACAAGGTAACTGACTGTCTACTGCAATGTATGCTCAGATTTCAGGTGTTGTCCAGCCATTAAGGTTAGTCTCATAATGCAATTGCATTGCATTTAAAGCCAAATTGAAATAATACGCCATAAGCAGGGCTAGTTGGAATCTGACAGAACAAATAATTTCCTAAATAAGAGAGAGGGCCAAAAATAGTGCTGTGTTTTTTCAACCTTTCTCAGATCAATCATAAAGAATCTAAACAAATCTCACAGCCAAAACTGTCATTCAGAGTTTGAAAGTGTGTTTCCTCTAGCCTCTGACCAATACAGAAATACTTTCAGCAGTGAGGATGTCACTGGGTGTGACAAACGATGGCAGTCTTAAACCACAGATGTGAGCCTGCCATCCTGGCCCCCGGAGGTAACTCTGTCACATATGTGTGAGTTTACGGCATTGTTACTAACACTTGCTTGTAGGATTACATCAGTGAAAGGTGAAAGCCGGCATTGACCTCCATCCTACAGTATGCTCCATGAAGTCAATGTGCATACCCCAGTGTAATGTTGTTCTCTCAAAACCATGCAGATAATTTCTTGTAGACTTCAAATATGCACTAAACTGTGCTCTGCAGCAGGGGAATTCTTGAGTTTTTTTCCTACAGGTGGGAGAATAAGTCTACACATAGATTATCTTTCTGACATTCACATGCAAATGAGTGATGGTTTAAAAGTTTTAGCATTCATATTTTGGCATTCTGTACTGGGCTTTGTGTGTGATACTGAACTTCATATAAAGTATCAGCAAGTTCTCACAGCTTAGTTAGACAAAACAATCCTGTTCCAACCCAAGAACCAAGGATACCATAGCAGTTTTGGGCCCAAACACTATGAACAACAGCGAGTTGAGGAGAGCAATCTGAGAGGATGGGACTTCATAGCCTGAAGAGAATTAACCCCAAAAGGAAAACGGGCCAAAACCTATGAAAATGTGAAAACTCATGAACAGTCATGTATCTTGGGTAGATCTTGGGTGTAGCCCTGGCTGGGTACTTGTGCTGCCTAAGAGGTATCCTTTGAAGGCCTTTTAAAAAATGCCTACTTTATTCCTTTAACTCTGTCTAACTTCTGTTCTAGGTGGCCTCTGTAGACTACCTAGAACAGAACAAAATTTGGCTTAGGATTTCCCAGTTACAGTGAAAAACCTGGAGTGCAGGCACCATCTCAGAACTGACAGGCTAACATTTACACAAGTGCACATTAGAATGCAAAGGACTGAGTCAGATCAGCCAGCTTGGTTTCCCAGAGACTTCTTTATTTCAACAAATTGGTGTCAAAATTAGTGTTACACAGGGCAGATTATTTGAAGCTCTTAACCTGAGGCTGTTGTCCAGTCAGACCTCTCCTTAACTGCAATGCCCAAAAATTCAAGTCATTTGGAAATTAAGCTTGGGCTCGAGCAACGAGGTGAGTAAAAATGTAATTTTTTCTCTTCCTTCCTGGGATGTAACAAATCACAGGCTTTGATTACCAATAAAGACACAACAATTTTGAAACTTCCTGAATTAACATTATTTAAAATTTTCACCCATTCCCACCGTATTTCTCTGAATATTCTACCAAAAGATGGTACAGAGCAGAAGATCCTTCTTTACTGATGTAGAGATGTTTAATAATGCTTCACAGCGACTGAGTCACACCTCTTTTTTCCCCAACTCTAAAGCAGTGTTAATGTTCAGAAAAACGCATAAATACAACTGTCTTATGACAAGATTTAATAAACAATGGTCTAGAGTAAGATATTTGATCCTAGACATTGTGAGAAACGTTGTAAATACAGCATGGAGAGTGGAAACAACAGGTAGAAATTAAGTGAGTTATTAGTCACTGGTGGGGAAAAAGGAAGATGGGTGGAATTAGTGGAGAAGGGACAATGAGATGAGTACGCTTTAAGTGTGTATCGCCTGAAAGATACCACATTTGGTGACTGAAGACAGGCAGTAATAGATCAGAAGAAAGAAATGCAATATGCTAGAGTAGCACAGTGAGAAATGAGAACACAGACACACTTTTCATCACATTTGGCTTACACTGCTCAGAGAAGTTGCTCCCTACTGCAATGTCAGGAGGGTAGCAGATGGCAAAGCTCTAACTGTACCAGAATGCTTTAAGAAATACTGGGGAGAAATAAAAATAAGTTATAAACATTTGGGGACAATCCAAGATTGAGGCTAATGAGTTAATGCTGGGAGAAGAGAGGCCTTCAACTCTTGTGGTGAAGAAATTAAAAATATAAGAGGGAGGGAGAAAACTTTTAAGCTACACGAGGCCCTTGATGGAGGTAGGGCTGTGGCTGACTTCGTAAAGCAGACTGACAGCTGTGCAGCTAACATGTTCTCAAAAAACTCACCTGTGCAAATAGAAGAGGATGTTTGGCTCTGAAGACTATCAAAGGAGCCTAAATTAAAAGGAAACCTCAGGTCAGCATGTGACATCTGAAACACAGACACAGATCTTTTGCTTCTACAATTACTGTATGTCACCCTAAACTATGCCTTATGCCAGAGGAAGTTCTGTACAGGTTATTTGTGGCAATATTATAAGAGGCATAGACAAAATCAGGATTGAGGAAACACCACTGCATCCTATACCTTTCTTCAGGATATTCCAAAAAGAAAGGCCGAAAATTTATTCATCCATCCTCTCTGCGCATCACTGATTTTCAGATGCATTTCATACTTCCTTGGGTAAAGTTTGCAAGTGATGAAGTGACTGATGATGTTTCCTGAGGTGTTTCCTTAGGCCCTTTCTCCACCTGGTTTTAGTGCATCACAACCATCTAACTTTTCAGCCTGAATTCCTTCCTCATGAGCCCCAAACTACCTGGGGAACAATATCTGTCTATGCAGATACTCAGATTAGAAAGCTAAATCCCATGACCAGTCAGCATTGTATCTCACTCAGCCTGTGAAATTTCCTATCACTACTTCTTCAGATGCTCATTTCAACCTGTGTCAATATGTCCAGATATATCTATTATTTGCTTTAAAAAACCCCAGTTTAGTTATGGAAGTGTGAGCTGTTGCACAAAGAATCACCACACCTTATCGGTGAAGTTCTAGATAACTTCAACCTTGTGAGGACACAAGATTTAATGAAAAGAGTGTGAAGAATATCAGCTAAGAACACTAGGAGTGTGGGGACTGCTTTATGGATGTTTGCTTTTTCTGAGCAATTCTGCCCATCTGGCTGAATGCTATCTCTGCACAAATACTGATGGAGAGTTCATCTTTTCAGTAGTCTACAGAAAGTCCTGCAGTTCTGGCAGTACTCAGTCAAGTACAGTAGCTACCTGTGGTTGTGATAGCAGCAGAGACACCATGGAATGGATTATGACAGACTACACAACGACAAAATCTCAGATTTATTTGGCAAATTATTTAATCACAGACTGCAGGGCTATTATCAGAGAAAAGGTTAATTCAAATTTAGGTGAAGTAGGCTTCCACAAGTCATAGAGATTCTTCTAGACTGCAGGAAAGAATATTTTGGATGGGTACCAAAATTTACTTGTAATTGCTTTTGACAAATTCATCATATTTTAGCTCAACATTTTGAACCACCGTAATTATTGCTGCAAGGGCAAGGACAGTGTGCCTGGGGAGCTGGACAATGTGGAAGAGAGATTTGAATCAGGCAGACAGTGTGAAGAAATCTTTATTTCTGGTTCTGCTCTTGCTAGCAAAGACCATTAGCAGACACTGGCAACTTCTGCTCACTAGAAATTAACTCTTTTGACAGTTGTGCTTCTTCCTCCATTTCCTCTCAGTGTTTGATTACCAATGAAAGAAAAATAAACATCAGAAATTCAAGGAGGTTTAGCCAACAGCTCCACCACAGCTTCTTGGACAGTATTAACAAAAAATACTTTTTTTTTTCTTCTTTTTTTTTTTTTTTCATTTGGAATAGGCAAATTTAAAGGGAAATGAACAAACTGATTGACTTGCTCTGAAAGAGGCAGAATGTGATGGGGAAAGAATGGAAATGGCTGCTCCATAATTTTTCCTTTAGAAAGAAATTAGGTCAAGTATAAAAGCATAATAACACAAGGCTGTTTAAAGCAATAATTTAATATTAAATAATAGAACTTTATTGAAATATTTGTTGGATGAAATGGATATGGTTTCTAAATATTACAAATAGTTCACACAAAAAATTTTCCATGGTGTCCTTTTTTGACAAACCTTAACTTTACAAACTGATGATTTTTTTTTATTGGATTTATATTTTCTATGGATTTATATTTCCTATGGACAATATTTTTGTCTAAGACATTCTTCCCCTTTTTTCTGCCTATTGCCTTAATTTGTCTTTAACAACAAAAAAAAAATCCATGTGTTTTGTTAATTTTCTAGTATTTCTGACTTGCTAAATCCCATGCTAAAGGAAAAGGAGGCATCTGATTTGCCTGTGCCAGCAATACAGCTGTTCTGTGCAGATGTTCTCAATAGAGGTCTTTACATGCCACTTTAGTTGACTTGGATAATCCAGATACTTCTGTATCATCAAATACTTTGTATCTGGACGCTTCAAACTCTGACATTTGCATAGAAATCAATTTTGATATTAAGAACATAACTGGAAGCTGCATAGAAAATCAGGCCATGTTATGAATTCCCTTCTATCCACTTTTTTACTTATATAATATGATGGAGAATATAAGACTTAATTTGCCATAAAGGGATACATTAAATAGTTGTTGCCTTTAATTATATCACTGGTTTTGGAGACAAAATCTCTTTTCAAAAATTAGTAGCAATCATAGACAAAATTATTATAGAGTCACAAAGGCTGGTGAAGAAATTCAGATACACAAATAAATACATGGCCTGAAATTCAGTCTTTATTGGAATATGTAATCCATAATTATAACCATTAGTGCCCTCATTTTGAGGCATGTGTCTAGTTTGGCATTTATGCTACTTATGGTCATCAAAATCAAATTTTGCACAAGCTTTATTGGAGTAGTATATTAAATATTTGACGGTCAAGTACACTTAGCACCCGTACACTTCAATAAATATGGGACCTATGTGCCTTTAATAAAACTAGGAATTTCTTTGGATGCAATATAACCTTTCAGTTTCAGCATTTGCAAATGGCATTTTCACTTCTGAAAATTTTGAATATTTTTTGCACTACTTTTATGCCAATGGCCAAAATCAGGTCTATTCTTTTACTAAAGAAGCTGAGAACTTCTTTAGCCTTACCCTTCAAAATGTTTTCCTTGTTTTTAATTCCACTTTTCAGAATAAAATGGTGATTAAACCTAGAGATAGCACTAATATACTAACAAAAATGAATACAATTCTGATTTTCCCTTGCAAAATGTATTTTTTAAAATGTATCATCAAGATCAAACATTTTAAGTATTATCAACATACTTCTACTGTCATTTACAGTGAATCCAAGTAACATGTGCAAAACCTTTGATGAATAATGGAAATGCACCCCAGAGACTCCCACATACTTTGTGTCAGGTCACAGCAATGTAATTTGTCATGCTGCTCATTTACAGGAGTGAATCAGAAGTAAAGGTAATATTTTAAAGTGTGATATTATTTAATTGTCACATTTTAGTGGCTTGTAAGCATAAAAATATTTTGTGACAAGTAACTTTACTACAAGAAACACCTTTGTGAAACTACAAAGACTGAAAGATTATTGCGAAAATCCACATCATTCTTACAGCTGACTCTGAGGACACTTCCAGTAGTTTACTAATATTCTAAGAGAATCTCAAGGTTTTAGAAAGGCTGTTCATTAGATGCTTGTTCATGTTTCTTTGCTGTATGCTGCAGCAAAATTTTTGAGTTATTAAAAAATGGTTTGGTAGCTATTCCACATTTATGGAAACATTTACATATGTATACTGCATATCAAAAATGGAGGTGCTGACCTCTGCTTTGCTGGTAGCTGTGGGAACTGACACTGTGCCTAGTACTAAAGGTATTAACTGTCTGCAAATATATGTATATTAGATTTCAACAAACAGCTAGGCAAGCCTTGCAGATATTTATTTCTGTATGCTTATTTTTATTAAATTAGTGGGAAGAGCAGAAAAAGACTTATCCTACATCAAAAAACATCAAAGATTTATCAATGCAATCGCAACAGGTGATGCCAGGCTGTCTGCATTGCTACTAAACACAGAATTTTGATATGGTGAACTAGGAACTCTGAATATGAGTTTATAACTACAATGAGATGGATTAAAAAGAAGTATTAGAAGAACATTATTATGAGGGAGAGAGAAGGATCTGTGTGTCATTTTTGGGGTGTTAGCCAGCTAGCACAAAAGCTGATACTAATCAATGGCTTCCAAGACTTGATGCTTCAACCCAATCCCCTCCATATCTCTTAAAGAAAAATTTCTTAAATAATTATAGTTAGATGTTTTATAATAGCAAGTGCTTTTTCAAGTACTGTGTTTATAGAAATAATTTCACTGAGATGAACAGCAATATCTAACAAAAATCAAATTATTTGTGATTAAATATTTATGAGTAACAAGACCTCTTGATCAGATCTTGAACATTAATTTTTCCTTTTTGACATTCTAAAACATCAGAATGCTTATTTTTTCTGTTTTCTAACTTTTTTTTCAGAAGATCATTATCACGAGTTCCTGACTTCAGTGTTAATCCATTCGTTCAAAGGATAGAATTTCACTTACCAAAAGTCCAGCTTTCTACTCTAATCTTCACAATGAGTGCTTGTTGAAAAATGTGAGTCTTCATGATATGCATTTCTATTTCTAAGTCTAGTTAGAAAATTTTAATCAGGTAGCAAGTATAACTGTTTTCACTATAAACAGTGCATCAACATAAGCTCTCCTATAATTCATAGTTTCATTTCTTACATTGATACAAAAGGAAAAAAATGAACTTTTAGGAAGTCTTCTATTTAAAATACTCCTGATGCTGCCACAGCAAGCAGAATATTTTCATATTGTCATGAATAGGAAGTGTTTGAAATGCTGTCTGCATGTGAGTTCTTGGGCCCCTAACAATACGCAGATTATCTCCTGATACCCTGGGAAAAGTATGGGTGAATAATCAGACATGCATATGTTGAGATAGTGTGATAATTCCTATCAGTTTCCAGCAGTGGCTTCTTGTCCTTGTTTTTGTGGGGGAAAGCAGAGAGTGAAGCAGTTAGCACCCTAGGACAAAGTATGTTTACAAGAAATTAATATGATGGACACCTTAACTCAAACAGAGGAGACAAGATCTGAACCTGCTTTAGGAAAAAGGCACTAACGTTGGTGGTCCTGTTTTTAGCCAAAGGATGTGCATGAGAAAAATGCCTTGCTTTGACTGTCCCAGTGTTCACCACAACCTCATTAATTAAGATGGAAATCTACAGCATTTGCTCACCAGACTATTACAACTAAGAAGGGGAAAAGCCTTAACTGTTAAGCACCTGCATATCATGCAAAGGTCAAATTAGAGCGCTAATCATCCAGCAGGATGCTCCTCTGATTTCTGCCCCAAACTTCTGGATTTGTACTCCAGCAGGTCAGTACTCCCACCAGTACTGAGTGTGTTTGGATTGTAGTTATAATAAGAAGTTGTAATATGGTACAAAAAGTATCATAAAAATAAACACTAATTCCGCAATACAATGTGGCAAAAAAAACTTCAGATGAGAAATGTCTCAACATAAATGTGATATAAATTGTTCTGATTGTCACTCACTACTGGAGGCCTTTTTACAGATCATATTTTACAGATATTTTTTTAAAGATCATCTTCTTTGCCTTGTAGTGGGATCTGTAACAAACAGTATGAAAAATCCAAAGTTTCTGAAATAATTTTGAAGTGGAAGTAATGAAACAACACTTATACTATCCTTTCTTTAATACTAGGTCTATTTGCAGTTTAATATCTATGGGTTTAAAATAAAAAAGTTAAGCTGAAATGTAATAATACATTTTTACTTAACTCATTAACTCTTAAAATATGCTTCCCCCACAAACTAAGCAACATTTACAAAATTTCTAAAAATCTTTTACTATTTTCTTCTGCCACTCATTTTCTAGCGATACTGTAAATTGAAATTTTTTTTAAAAGTCACAATACCAATATGCACCTTTTTATAAAGATTTTAACATTTGTGGCTGCTTGACCACTCATGAGCTAAAATTAAACAAAAAGGGCATTATTGAAAGAAATTTAATATTTATTGAACTTTTGTCAAATCCCTCTCAAAACTTTTTTTCACAAGTTTATTTTATAGAATGTTTTTTCCTCAATTGAAGGGGGAAAGATAAGTAAAATGCAATAAAAAAAATCATTATTTTATGTGAAAAAAATAAAAACAATTTTTGCAAATTAAGCCTATTGCTATGAGCCATGCTGCTAGTTTGCTAGAGGATTTAAAAAACAATATAAACTTATCTATGGAAACAGGCAGAGACCCTCTCCTGTGCAGACAGGTTGAGAAAGTTGGGGCTGTTCAGCCTGTAGTGGAGGAGGCTCCACTGTTACCTCAGGGCAGCTTCCCGTCCCTAAAGGGGCTACAAGAGAGCTGCAGAGGGGCTTTTGACAGGGTCATGTAGTGATGGAACATCATGGAATGGCCTCAAGAAGAAGGAGGGTAAATAAGGTTAGGTGTTATTCTAAATCATTTACTGTGAGGTTGGTGATGTTTTGGAACAGGTTTCCTAGAGAAGCTGTGGGTGTCCCATCCCTGGAAGTGTTCACGGCCTTGTTGGATGGAGCTCTGAGTAGCCTGGTCTAGGGGAAAGTGTCTCTGCTCATGACAAGGGACTTGGAAACAGATAATTTTTAAGGTCCCTTCCAACCTTAACCATTCTATTACTCTATGAAAATGAGGAAAATTAAACACAGAAATAGTATTTATATTATAAAAGAAAAACACTACCTCTAATCTTGAAAACACTTTGAAATGAGTTAAACTTAACAAAATATGGACTAGAGTAGTTTGGTACTTACTTGCTATCACAGTTGTTAGAATGGGTAATATTTAAGTCCAGAGTTAAAATATAACCTTATACACATGTGAGGTAATTGCCTGTCCCAAAAACCAGTTATATATATCACAGCAGCCTGATAAGAGGAATAGCTGCTTCCCTACAGTGTTCATGATTGTTATTGAAAAAAACAGGTCTCTTTTATGGTCCAAAATAATTGCTCTGTTAGCTACTGGGGTTTTTTGGTCCATGAGTAGATTATCTCTGCTTTCCCAAGACTTTCCTTGTAACTTAATTTTTTTCTTAAAATCTGTCTCTTTGCATGTGTAGAGAAAAGGGTGTTTTCAACAAATAATTGTTAGAAAAGCCTAAACGTTGTAATTATTATCAATTGTATGCATATAGTATAATATAATACCCAACAGTGATGATGATAGGTTTATTATGTCTATACAACAAAGCAGCATAAAATTCAGTGTTGAAAGGCTATTGTTCATCTTTGGCTTTGAAGAACTATGTAGGCTCCAAATTTCTCTGCTGACATTAGAAGACACTTATTTACCAGGCCTTTTTTGGAATGATATTGTGATAGGAAAGTATTTTATATCCCATTTCTTCCTTTTGAAAGAGAATTTGCATATGCAATGAACACTTACTAATTTTTGATGAGTATTGTTTGATACCCAATGAGTCTAAGTCTATTCAAATATGCATTAGTTCAAACCAGGTGAAATGCAGTCACAGTTTAGAACACTACAAGTGTGAATTCACTGCAGAAATAGCAAAAAATGCAATTATTTACCCTTTCAATTTTTTGAGATCTTAATCCATCAATAATTTGAATAAAATTTACTTTGAAGCTCCTATTAATTATGTTTTACTTCACAAACCGGTCCAGCGATGGCCACAATAAAAAACAAAAAAACTTTTCTCTTTGATAAAGTGAAGGGGAAAAAGTCATTAGACTCCAACTATATATCAAATTGAAAATGAATATAAAATTATTTGAAGTAAAAGAAAAATAGGAGAAGTATACCTATCAGCTGTTTATCATTAAGCCATATGTAATAACTTAGGATGATTAGTTATAATAAATAGGCAAATAAGTGACCTAGGATGAGAAGTCCTTTTGCAGCTACATTTCTACAGCATGAACTGCAAACAAAAATACTGCAATTTTAATTGTTATCTTTCATTAAATGCAGTTCATAAAATACACTGTTTGTGTGTACATTTTCAGCATCAGGAGGAAATTCTGACTTGGTCCTAACTCAATATCACTGCCTCCATCAGCTCAAATAACTTTCTGAGATCACAGTTATCACCTCTGTAATGACATATCTGACCTGAGAAAACTTGCCACTGAAACTAATGTAACTACTGAGCAATTCACATGACTGCCTGGGATCTGAGGATGTTTATTTTCTTCAGGGCTTTCCATATTCCTATATTTTTCAAAAGAAGCCCACAATCCCTGATCTTATTCAACTGGTAATTTCAGACAGAAGTCAAAAGACCTTCTCAGCTGGTTTATGGTGATAATGATTTCTCAGGAAACACCCATTAGAAAAATGTATGTCTCAGTTGCTTCTCTCTTTGAATTTCTGGCAAGAGAAATTATCCAGAGCTTTATATGGCTCTTAATAGATTGAATGTTTTATTTATGGAAATTTCTCAAGGAGTTTTCCATAGGCTGGCCACCTTTGATGGACTTTACCAGCACAACTAATCTGTGATTCCTTAGTGAGTAGAAAAGTTTAGTTAAGTATGAATGTTCTTTGGTTTTGAAAGTATTTTTCATGTTTTTTTTTCATTAATTGATTACAAAAGCATTCCCAGTAACCATGTAATTTGGGTATCACACGTATACAATGATTCAGTTTTAGCTGACACAATTTTATTTTTCCCTTTTGTTTATGGATTAGTACATTGCTTGTTTTGAACTACTTTCCTAAAAACTCATCAAAGGGACAAAAATGCATCTCTTGTCTGCATCTGATATATATTGTAGGAATTAACATTACATTTCGCAGCAATTTGAATTTGTTGAATTTGTTTATGAAGATAATTCTGAACATGAATCTGAGTTTTAAAGGTAGATTATAGGCAGATAGTATCCATTGACCCAAGGAAATTATGCATGCACATTGAGTGGAATGCTTTGAACAGCTCAGCAGTAATTTTCTTTATTAGACCAATATCAGTGAGAAAATAGTTGCCTTTTGTTCATGGGTCATAGTCAATACAGTGCCCACACGGGGTACAAAAGCTGTTTTTCATCCATGAGGAACATGTCTTCAAATGGTAGTACTAAAAAGCATGAGTGGATATTTCATTTTTGCTTCTGTAGTTGTATCTGTGGTATGAAAATCTAGTGCTCTGAGCTGGATCAAAGGGATAGAAAGTGCCCATGCTAATCTGAACTTGTTTAGTATTGCTTTGAAGCAGGGGCTATATCAGGTCCTGTTGCTGCATTAGGACTGCTATTTTCTTTTTAGTTTGCTTGCAAAAGAAAAATGGCAGTAATTGTATTTTTCTCTGAAGGCAAATATTACAAGGTTTTTACAGTAATACAGGCAGGCTGAGTATTCTCAAAGGTCTGTGAAGGAAGAAAGGGATTGTACTATTCAATTAACAGCTTAGATTTTTTTTAAGCCTAATTACCTGCAGAACCACAAACCCACAAATCTAGCGCAGGCTTGGAGACTGACTAATGACTATGAGCTCACATAAAGAATGACCTCAACACATGGACCTTTATCAAGTGCAGTAAAGAAACAATAAAAGAGGAGTACAGCCTCTCCTCCGGAGTGCAGAACTCACTGAGAACTAGATGATTGCAGCTGACCAGTGGGGATGTAACCCCCCAGTGACAGTAAAAGAAGATGAGATTTCCAGGCTCCATCATAATAGCATGAATTGAATTATCTGCGCATTCCATGGATTTCAGCCACTGTTTTTCAACAGTGGTGTGCTGGTTTTGGCCAGGGGTAGAGTTCATTTTCTTCATGATGGCTGGTATGGGACTGTGTTTTTCCTTTGTGCTAAAATGATGATGATGATGATGATGATGATGATAGTACAGAGATGTTTTTGCTACTGCTAAACAATATTTGCAGAATGTCAAGGCCTTTTCTACTCCCCATCCCACCAGTCAGGATACTGGGAGTGCACAGGAATCTGGGAGGGCATGCAGTCAGGAAAGCTGATCCCAAATGACTGAAAGGGATATCCCATATCATATGATGTCATAGTCAACATATAAAATGGGGGAGAAAGGAGGAAGGTGTGGGCCTTTGGAGGGATGACGTTTGTCTGCCCAAGTCACCATTACACATGATGGAACCCTCTTGTACGCCTTGCCAGAATGCATGGCTTTTGCTTTAACTATATCTCAATCCACAAGGATTTTTTTCATTTTTACTTTCCCAGACTTCGCTCTGATCCCACAATGGTAAGGAAGAAGCAAGATATTGCATGACATTTACTTGCTGGCTTGGGTTAAACTGCATCAGTCCTTTCTGGCATCGAGTATGGGGCTCACATATTCAAAATAATGACAGGTTTGTTTGGGGTGTGCTACGTTGAATTTATGTCTGTTATTGCTATTTAGCAGTAAATCAGCAAACTCCTGTGCTTGCCATGGGGCTCACTTGCCTGACTGCAGACTGGACTCTCGAGCTTGCTAGCAGCTGCTTTTTGCCTTCTCCGCTCACTGCAGTGCTGTGCTGCTGATCACCTCCCTCTGCTGTGCCTGGGAACGTTCTGATAGCAGCCACGGCGCCGTGCCTGGGCTGGCAGGTGGCCAAGCCATCGCTGCTGTGCCCGAGCTGCTGTCCCTGTGCTGCTGCACTGAACAGGCTGCAATTCCAGTGTCAGTGGACTCACATAGTGGAGCACATAGCCACCACCTACAGCCTGTGGAAGACCCCACACTGAAACAGGTGGATGCAGATGAGGAGGACTGTGAATTGGGAAGCCTGCAATGGATCTAGCTGCTGGCAGAACCTGTAGACCTGTGGAGAAAGAAGGCCCGCTGCAACAGGTTTCCTGGCAGGACTTGTGAAATGCTGGAGCAGTCTGTTCCTCAGGGACTTTACTCCAAGGAAGGGCTAGTTAACACTAGAGCAGTTACTGAATAACTGCAGACTATGAAAAAGTTCAAGGAGGGCTGTCTTCTGTGGGGAGAACCCCACAGTGGAGCAGGGAAAGAGGAGATTCTCCTGCAGCCCATGATGAATACCATGGTGAGGCAGGCTATCCCCCTGAAGACCATGGAAGTTTGTGGTGGACTGTAGCAGGACCACCTTGCTGGTAGCAAAGCTAGGGGCAAGGGGAAGAGTTCACTACAACATTGAACGTGATGCCCTGGCCCAAAGGGACCAGAGGACAGATTTGTCACCCTGGCTTTTTAAGATTTTCTAAGCCTCCTGATGTTGATATTCTTGTAGTGAACTTTCTCACACACTGTCTGTAAATAACTCATTGTTTTGCATTCCTTTATGGAGGAGAAGAGAGTTGATGGACTGTTGGTTGGACCAGTGTCATTGGAGAGGTGGCACTGTCACCCTCCAATCCACTGTCACTTTTGTAAAACTATAACTATTGGAGTCAGAAAATAAACTTCCCTACTTTCCTTCACCTTGAGAGTGGTAGTGTGCTTGTGTTCTTTCGTGTCCTATAGCGACACAGATTATAGTAAATATGCCTTTAAGTCAGTGTTTAAGGCCTGGTTGGATAAAACCTTGACCAGTCTGGTCTAGTGGGAGGTGTCCCTACACATGGCAAAGAGGATTGGGACTAGATGATTTTTAAAGTCCCTTCCAACACCTCATCATTCTCTGATTCTGTGATTCTAAATTGTTGCAACCCGTAGCTTGAGCTACAAGTTAGAGCAATGTCTTTAAAATGGGAACCATCTGATCTGAGGGAGAGGGAGACTTACACTAAGCCATACAACAGTGAACTAACCTGAGCTGGTGCCACGCAACACTTCAACTCTCCTGTCCCAAGTGATTGCCATACTTGACATCCCAGAGGCAAATCCATGCACTAATGTATCACAAAGTTTAATATTGAACTGTTCACAACCTCCTTGTTTCAATTAGTTTCATTCCGATACTTGTGGCAAGATTGACTTATTTATTCTGAAAATGCAACAAAAAAATCCTAACTGCTGCAACCAACATTGAGACATACAAAGCCTAATTACTTATATTCCACTGATGGATATATTCTGCAAGTTAGAACGAATTTCTGTCCCACAGGAATTAAAACATTTTCAGGATTTTTAAGCAATGTGAAAACTGAAATGCTATGTGTTTCTGAATGATTAATCACTGATTTTTTCTTCTTTGCTAATAAGGCTGATCTACAGCTTATGTTACATAACCAAACCAAATGTTATGAACCAAAACTCTAGGAACACTTGAGTCTTTTGGAATATGTAGTAAGCACTGAAATGCACAGGAAAGTACATATATGAGAAAAGTGCTGCTTTTCAGGTAAATGCGGTAAATAGAAGAATAACTCATGTTAAACCATCCTTTCCTGGTAAATTCCCTGAAAAGGATAGGGGCTGCTATGATCACTGATAATGTATTCTTCTGTACTGTCATCCCACACTGGCACCCATTCAGCTTTCCTGGTGAAACAGTTTAGTATTACAACTACATTTTCTTTGTAATTAAGACAGTAGTCAGAATGTCACTCATACAACGTCCTTACCTCCTTCAGGCTAAAAGAGGAGCCTTACAATATTCAATTCAGAAATGTCAGAATAAAGTTATTAGCCATAAAAATTAACTACTGCAACCTGTCTTAATCTTTGCTCACATATTCGCACGCTTTTAACACAACTACATAAGGGCAGAGGTAATATACAGAAGACAAGCAAAGCTTCATTCTTCCCTACCTTGTCTCAAAGCACAGAGCAAACCTTGCAATATTAACTGATGCAGACCTCTTTCAGCTGGAGGTAGGATTTTTTTAACTGCCATAGTATTGGATACTCCTACTAGACTCAATAGAATCCCCTTAAAAATGACTTTTTGCCAATATATCATAAAGCTGAGGAGCACTGGCAGTGTGATGGGAATGTACATTTCCACATGTGTGCTCCTTGACCATCCAATCTACCAGCAGTCTAACGCAGCTCTGTATCTCGCTCAGTGGCAGCTGAGAAGGGAGGCATGGCAGGTACTAGAGATAGTTGAAAAAAATCCAATTCTGGTAATTATAGCTCTTCAGTAAGACACAGCTAGTTTAGGTGTTTACAAAATTTATATTCTATACAGAGTAATCATTTAAAAGACTAACCCTGGAGAGAACCAGCTTGCCATAAACTCCTAATGGTAGAGGACCCAGTGATTTCTCATGGCTATTATGACAGCTATGAAAAGTTATAGGAGAAATATTATCAGTCTTGATTGTTAGTGTTTATATGGACCATATTTGCTCCAGCAGCCTCAACAAAAAGACTCACAGCTCCAGTACTTCCCTGACATTATACTGAACAATTCAGAACATATTTTGTCTCAAGACATTCTTCAGAGGATATTTCTGGAACAATAACTTGACTTTACATCCTCTTGCAGAAAAAACAAGCTCTTAAACCACCTTTGAGAAACACATTCTTGGTCTAGTCCATCTCTATTCATTTACTATTCTTTCACATACCTTGTAATTAAGTGATACCCTGAAGAGAATTTCTTTTCATGAAGTAAAGCTGTCTTCTCATAAGAACAACATGAGAACTTTTGATATAGATTAAGTGTTTCTTATGAAACACATGTTACTTTAATTTAAATTCTACCATTTGATCACTTAATCAGACACTGGCAGATTAAAAACATTCAAATAATTTCCTTTTCACTTCTCCTCTCATGCTTTATCTTTAATCAAATGTGAACAATAGTACTAATTTTCTGCATATTCTTTTTCCTTTTTTTATCCAAGAGTGTTAAGTCATATTGTTTAGGAAAGACAAGAAACTTCACTCTGAAGTTTGCTAGTCAGATTGTTATGAATTCCATAGCTCGTCAAATATCCACTTGAAATGAAATTGTGTGATCTCACAAATGTGGGCTGATTGCACCATCATCTACACATCTTCTAGACACTTGATCTTGATTCTCCATCACTTTGTACCTTGAGTCATCACCCCGTGACACTGAAAGCCAAGAGTGTACAAATACACACCTCTGGAGATCACTCAAAATTTCCATCATTCCCTCCTCTGAGGTATAAGAAGAAATCAGAAAAATTGGTCTGCCAGTCATAATTCCCTGGAACAGGGGAGAGGTGATTACAAAAGAAAACAAATAGGGGTTTCCAACAGAAACCTTTCACAGGACATGTCTGTATATCCTGCTTCTCACACTTATTATGAAGATATGAAGATTCTGGTTAGGAATGAACGGCAGCATGCTTACACAAACTCATCACGAATATCAATTTACCTCTGAAAATATTTTCATGACTTGTTTCTCTGGTTTTGATGGAAACTTCACAAGCTTTGTATTCCTTATGATCAAGTATGATAACATAAATTATATTTCTTTGTATTAAGGAAAAAAAAAAATAGACCAGAATGACCAAATGAATTAATCTATATGTAGTGACTAAGGTACAAAGTATGTGGGCAATTTGACTTCATATTTCTGTATATATAAACTACAGTGAAAATATTCAGTAAAACATATTATTGGCTCCCTTAAGCCCTGCATTTTCAAATCAGTATATGTAAGTGTTTGCATTTATGTGTCTAAATATAGTTTGATGTATTTGATTTGGTTCATTTCATGTTGCATATGTAGTTCTCCTATGATATTATTATATAACTAAATATTTAGGAATATAATATATAATGATAAGGTAGTAAATATTAGTGCTAATGTTATTTGTGTACATAGTGTTTCTTACAATGAACAAATATTTTCTCTGTGTCCCGTTTTTCAAAGATTAACTTGGCTTTTTAATCAGAGGAACTAGAAATTGCTCATTAGGCACACAAGAAGCATGCAATTTATAGACTGATTTAACTCTTGTCATGACTCTATGAACAGAAGATCCACTCTGCCAGAAAGAAAAAAGAGAACAAATAGAAGGAATCATTGCAGAGTGCTTCCCCTTTTCCAAGATGCTGTCACACTGCACGTGGATTTGCCTGCACCTCTTCCATGTCCTTATGATGAGCCAACCCTACGTCAGGTCTTCATGTATCTGTAGACCTGCACACCAAGAGGTACATCACCAGTTTCTGTGTGGCAGAAGTAATCTCTTTACAATTTCACCCCCATGTTATGTTGTTTTGAAGAGCAAGTTAAATTGGTCCAAGCATTCAAGATCAGAAAATGAACATCTCTAGTTCTCCATCAGTGTCACAACAAGTATGTTTTTGACAAGAGGGAGGAATGAACTATTTCATATTAGTTCATAGGATGCTTTATTCAGTCCATTAAATATTTCTAGTTTTCTTCTCATACAGCCTAAGGGAAAAAAAAAAAACAAAACAAAAAAAAACCAAAAAAAACCAAAAAAAAACCAAACACCTTTCTTTCATCATTTTCTTAGTTTTGTGGACTGCTCTATACGAGGAAAGCACTCAGCAATATAATTACTTAACACTGAAAAATGAAATTTCAGGGAAATATTGCTTTATGCTCACAGAATTGAGGTAAATATTGATTTGAGACAATACCCTCAGTCAGGTCATCACAGTATATTCTTAGAAGTCCAAATTTTAGCAATCTCTATTTTAATTTCAACTAACTGCACTTACATATTGAGTATGTATTTGTATAGTATAGTACAAAGATAGAGTACATGGTGGGGGGTATTTTTTATATCAATGTAGATACAAATACATTTGAAATGCAGTAAAATTTGAAGCTAAAGCAATTGATCCAGGGTCTGTTAACATATAAATCGAGAAGGATAACTTTCAGGTTTCACTTATGAAATACATATCTTAGGCTTTACTATTGAACGAGAAAAAAAAGAATAAAGAATAGTGCAGCAGAATTTGTGACAAAGCATGGAGGAAAGATGAGTGTACAAGTGTTGTAAAGACCACAAATAGCGCTAGAATTTAGATCACATTCTTGTGATTTAATGCATGTACATTTTTATACTTGTCTGGCTATTATATGGTCTTATTGGAACAGTGTATGAGCAGAGGCCGGAATGTTTTTCTTTTCTGTTCTTGGTTGTGGACTTAATATCTTTAACTATTATACTACCAGGAAGTACATTACTTCAACTTAGTTAGTAACAACTTGCTGAGATGGTCTGATGACAAACATGCCTGTCTACCATTTACCCTTTCTTTAAATGAGTAAACATTTATAACAAGTATGTTGCTAGTGTAAATCAGGGAAAGCAATCTGACCATAGCAGTTTTAAAATTTTAGCCTTCTCAAGAGAGTAAGCCTGAATCTAATAGCAGTGACACACCCCTACTGTAACTTATTTATAATATTTGGATGCAAATTTGAAATGCTGGACTCAGTTGTTTTAATGTCAATTTAAATTACAGGAGTGGTTTCTTGCATAAGGTTAAAACAATATATGATGCAGCTTGAATCAGAAACTCAGGGCTCTGTCTTCCTGACTCAAGATGCCTTAGCATTTTTCCATGTGCCTCTAGTGGCATTTCTTGCAGAGGCACACAAATAAATTGTCTCATATGACTTGAGGGCAGTTTCAAATATCTGATTCTAAAGCACCACTGTTTCCTTAGTGCCTTCAAAGCCACTCATAATGTTCAGATTGAAGTGAAAGTCTGGTTCCTCACTGTCATAATAACAATTTTCTAGAGATTTGAAAAACATGGACTTCTAGAGAATGCATCTTGACGCCTGTCATTCTGACAACAGAAAAATGAAAATTCCAGATAGATTGTTGGCTAAGCATTTTCAGATTAGTATTTCTACTGAAATAAAGTTTTTACTGGTACAACTATGAAAGTTGAAGCATTACTTGCAATACACTGAAACAATACCACTGAAGTGAACAAAAAATGCCATGTATTGGGCATCCGACTGCTGGGAATTTTACTGTGCTAGAAGCTGTAGATGGAAAGCCACTTAAGTACTTGTCTCATGGCAAATACCAGTGGTATTATACAGTCAAAGAATTTTTTATGTGCTGAGTTTTTCCTCTGTGTATGCCAAATGGATTTCAAAAAAAGTCCCAAAGATTGCATTTTCTTAATTTCTATTTGTAGTATAAGCTCATGCAGGTGCACCACAGAAAGGTCACAGAAATATGCATTTGGAAGATACTTTCTTTTGCAACCCATGCTACAAGAAAATTGCTTTCTCTTAATTAACACTTATGTAGTATTATGCGCCACTATCATATGAGCAACTCATCATCTCCCCCAAGTGGATCACTACTTAATATCACTGATGGAATGTTCTAGGCCCATTTTAATTTTTCTCATTACTTCTATGTTCTGATCTGTAATGAAACTTGTATTGATGAAATTGCTACATATCAAACCCAAATAACCCAAAAATGAAGGTGAACTTATCACAAAAAAGAAAGTGCTTCATCTCGGCTTTTTTCCACGCAGCAAACTTTACCTATATTCATTCTATATGTGATAGAAATTTAAAGGTAGCAAGGGTATAAACAAGGATAATTCTATATCTGAAAGTTTACTTTATAAAATTCCTTAACTTTTGCTATTAAGGAAAATGTACTTAACACATTGAAGAGGCATAATACTCCTGAAACACAGGATGTTGCTTCAGAATATGAAGCAGAAATTCATACTGTAAGTGTGACTAAGTACTGGCACAGTTTTGTCACAGAGGCTATGGAGTCTCCATACCTGGAGATACTCAAAAGCTGTCTAAATATGGCTCTGGGTGGCCCTGCTTGAGCAGGGACACTGGACCAGATGGCCTCCAGCAGTCCCTTCCATCCTCAACCATTCTCTTATCCTTTGATTCTATGAATGCCCATCCCAGTTCTCTCTGCATATAATAATAATATGTAGAATTAATTCTACAAGGACATGTCACTGTTAATAAAAAGTGGCACAGTTTTAACTGTACCAGATTAACACATCACTCCTCTGTTAGTGTGTCTTTCTCTAAGAGCTACCAAAACAATTGCGTCATCATACCCTTCTGATACTCCTTTACATCTGCTGGTATTCTTTGGCTTGGAAATTGTTGGTAGGATCTGCTGTAGTATATTATCTTCATTACTCTTCAGAATGTTTTTCTAGCTGTTCTCAGAGGAAACCAATATGTGTATCTTTCTCATTGCATGAGACACGAGACTGGGAAGGCAGAAGAAGACTACACGTAAGATAGTAATTGAGACATAAGATAGACATTAACCATGTAGTACCCCTCTGTAATTAGCAGGGTACGGACAAAACTTTCAGGTGTAAGGATTATACAGCTTACAACACCAGGCCTTATCTTCCAAGTAAAGATTATGCAGTGATTAGGAACTTCTAATGAGATCTTAGATGTATAGGCGAACATGTTCTCCACATAGGTCTAAAATTGTGTTTAACTGTGTTATTGTCGTGTGACAACAACACAGGAAAATTTTAGGCTGAGATTTATGGAACTTTTGAAATTTTAATCCTGTAAAATAATGGCAAAGAGGAAGCAAAATGTTGGAGTAGCTGCTAGCTATTTTTTAAATAGACAAAGATTAATAGGTGGTATACAGAAACTGTAAGAGTATTGAAGCCAAAGCCTGTTGAAGTACTTGTAGAAAAAATAATTTTTCAGTTTTGGATTAGACTAGATTGTTGGCTCTGTATGTTCTGGTAAAAAAATTCCACGTCACTTACTAGTCCTAAAATTGAAGTACTTCCCACACACTTACAAGTGGATCTTAAAGGCATAAGCTGAAAGTGGGCCTTAAAGACTGCAGATAATCTTGTCTACCTCACTCTATGTATTACATTTTTTTCCAAAGTGGCAATATATTGCTTTTTCTATGGTTTCATATTCATATGTAATTTGTTCTTGAAGAGAGGACTTGGAATAGAAAATAGCAAATTGGAGCAGCAGAACTGGCTTTGCTCTGCTGTAAATGATCATGTAAGGCAGGAAAGACTTAAAACATTGAATACTACTGAAGAAAAGAAAGGAATATAGTCCTGATTTTTGTGCATGACAAGTGGAAACGAAGTATTATGTAAATAAAACCTTGTTTCCCTAATCTATAAAAGGTAAGCGAATTACATTTGCTTCTTCAAGTTATTAAAAAGCTTTTTTATCTCTGGAAGACTAGAAATTCCCAGTTCAATTTTAGAGTCTTTTTCTAAAAGCTTTTTGTTTCACTGCAGTTAGGTAATGTAAGTGATCAGGTGAAAGTTTTCTCAATGGGTACAACAGGATACAGAGAGAAAAGAGACAGTTTAGTGGATTTATCTCTTAAATAGAGGTAGTAGCCTTGTTCATCTCCTGGTACTGAACATTATCATCAGTTTTGCAAGAATAATAGATATAACAGGTGGAGAGCTAGAAAGAAAAATCTGTGTTTAGATTTGGGTATCTGGCTTAATAAAGTATCTCATGGAAATGGACATCTCTACATGGTATTACAGACATGGCAGGAGATGGAAAAGTGACAAAGGCTTTGCATTCCTTACAGCAAGTCCAGGAGTCTCTTGAATGCTCATATTTATTCAGTTATAAGTTAGACAATGGTCAATCCATTCACTAAGAGAAAATACCAAAATTCGTTATTTGCATTCACACTGCCGAGATGACCGGTTCATTTTCCTGAGGCCCTATCCTTACCAGCACCTGTCTCCAAATTCTGTTCACCAGAGCACAAGGCTTTCTTCCCTCTCAGTGTAGCAAAGAATATTTGCTCAATTACAATATGTACTTCCAGAGACAGCCAAAAATGAGCAAATTTTTGGACACCTGCAACACTG
Source organism: Melospiza melodia melodia (assembly GCF_035770615.1). NCBI lineage: Eukaryota > Metazoa > Chordata > Aves > Passeriformes > Passerellidae > Melospiza > Melospiza melodia. The sequence goes on from NC_086226.1 coordinate 66,368,791, forward strand.
TTTTGAAGCAAAATGTATGGATTTCTGGGGATTACCAGTTATTCACTGGTGTATTAGGAAACACTCATACAATACAGTACATTATTTTTTTAAAATCCCTAGTTTTTCATCAAAACACTGCTGATTAAAAAAAAGGAATACAACCTATATTAGTATCACAGATTTTAAGCCATTGTTTTTCAAACATTTTTGAAAAATAAATACTGTTCTAGCATTATTGAGTTAAAAGTAATATGGTTTTTCTTTTTAGATTCTGTTTTTAAAGGTAAAAAGACAGGGAGCACATCATTTCCTTTTGAACAGACAGAAAAAAACCTCCAAAATATTATGCTATAGTCTGTATTCACAACCAAATGAAGATAAAATCAAACTCATAGTTTTGGGGGATTTTTTTCTTTTCCACTTCTAATGTCAGGCCATCTGTCAGCTATATAAAATGGAATATTTCCATGAGCTGTTTACTTCTATAAAGGATAGTCTTCATAGCATTCGGAATTTTTTAAAGGTCAGAATGACATGGTTGCTGTGGTCAGAAAAGAAACAATGACACTTCTATGAGGAACAGATTGACTCTTCAGGTTAAATCTTCCTTTAGGGAAAATTTATGTACTTGGCTTATATCAGGTTATATTGATTTACATCAGTATTAGGCTCTCTCCATATTCAAACTATATCAATTTCTTTTACTGATGAAACCAAATGTACTTTGTACACCACAAAATAAAGCTGAACTTAAAATTATGTGAGTGATGCTGAAAATTATTACAAATTTCATAATTGACCTACTTTTCTTAACAAGATAAGACTAACAGGTCTTGAATTTATTTTCTGAGCAGAGAAAAAGGAGAAAAGGGTCAGGCTTTTCTGCAGCTGAAACAATAGCTGTTGCATCAACATAATAGAACAGGGATTTCTGAATGGGGTTTAAACTACCTTGTTTATTGAGCAGTGTTGTGATTATTTTCAAACTGTGACAGATGTAATTAGAATACTCCTGCTACAGAAGACAGTTCTTCATTAATTTGACTATATGCATATTCATTCATAGAAGTATATGAGTAAGCTACACTACCACCTGAATTGCATCAAACACAGAGGAGAAATACGCAAGTAGAAATAATCCAGAAAGGTGCTGAGAAGTTTATATGGCATCAATATTAATAATATTTTTTTAAATTCTGTATCTATATAATATTTGTGTATGACAGGTAGAAATGAAATATTCTGTAGAAGCTTAAAAATAGTTTTTTTTGGAATCAATATGCAATCATAACAGCTTTTTATGAAAACATATATTCCTAACTGCATTTGATATTCATGTTTTTTCCTTACTTTTTTATTAGGAAACATTCTTCCATCATCTAAAGGAAAATACACCTGCAGATAAAAAGACAACTTCTCACTGTGAAAAATTAAATTAATCTTCTATTCTTTAATTTAAAATCAGTAACAACAATTCAGCAGACAGTGGAGTTGTGCCATGATAAAACAAATGTTGCACAAATGTTGTTTCACTATCTTACAAGAGTGAAAATTTAACACCAATGTGAAAGCAGTTTTGATAAGAGATGCATCTTAATGCAAGCAGAAGCTTGCACTATTCTCTCATGTTGTGCATGGTCTTTCTTGGGAGGAAATATAGATTTATGTCTTTTTAAGACCTTAAATATTTTCAAGAATTTCTGCCACAGTGGAATTGATCTCCTCAAGACATGAACCCCTAAAGTTGTGAGTCAAACTTAGATTTTTTTTTTTTAACATTGTTAATCAGAAACTCTAGCTGGACAATTATGTTGGATTTACTAGGTTTATAATTAAGCAATTGCAGTGTGAATGTTGTATTCTTGGCTCATATTTTTTTTCAAGGACATGGGAAGACATCTTAAGATGAATGGGCTGTCTGGATGAGAGCCACCTGGACTGAAGTCAGGATTGAGCAGTAATTGGGGCAGAGGTAATTCCAGCAGTGGGAGATCATGACCACCATTTCAGTGACCACCCACTCCAGACAGACTCCAGAGTCAGATGAAGGGAAGAACTATGCCAGACGACTAATTAACATGAGAAGTGAGAGATATAAGGAGCAAATAGGGGGTTGAGTACTAACTGATGAAAAAGTCATGAAAACTCTGACCAATGAATACCGATGCCTTTGTTTGTTAAAATGTGTAAACAGTGTAAAGTTTAGATGATCAGGGAGTCAGGCTTTTGTGTGCTACCACCCAGCTCCCTCCTTTGTGCACTCTAGGATAAATCACAGAAATATCTCACCTGGGCATGTGAGGTGCTACTGCACCAGGTAACAGGCCCCTTTTCAGGACAACAGCTGGGTTCCTTTGAATTACGATGAAATGCAGGTCCACACTTCCAAAGGAATTTGATTGATCCAAACTCTGAAACAAGGAATGTTCTCGGTGACAAAAATAATCTGAAAGATTCCCATGAATGCAGCTCAGATCATTTGCCTCTGAGAAAACTTAGAAGACTGATTTTGCTGATTTTGAGCTGTTCAACTGTAGCTTTGGAGAAAACACTTCTCTCTGTTCCACTGCTATTCTTCTTGCAATATTTCTAGTTAATTTTTTTCCCCACTCAAGTCTTATGCAAAATGGTCATAAAAGCCTGCTTTTTCTACTGCTCATTTTGTGGAGATAGAACGGTTTTGTGCATAGGAAATATATATCGACAAAGCTTTTCTTCAGAAAACACGTAATATGATGAGTTGTTTGTAATAGGCTCCAGTGGTCTGGAAGCAGTATAACTCGAGTATCCAAAATGACAGTCTCCTGAAATGTTTCATTCAGTTATAGACAGGGAAGAAAAAACAGAAGCATAACAGATTCCAAAAAGATATTTAAAATCTCAAATTTTGGAAGAGGAAATATATTTGCCTCACTTTTTCACTCTTTCTGTTTTACAAGCTGTCATGGCTTGACACTGAACCAACACCAGGCAGCCATGGAAATCACTTACTCACCCTCTCCTGCCACAGTTGGGCAGAGGAGAGAAAAAATTTAAATGAAGGCTTCATGAGTTGAGATAAGGACTGGGAGAAAACACTCCAAGGGAAACAGGCTCTCTTAGAGGTACAAAATGAGTTTATTACTAAAAAAAAAAAATCAGAGGAAGATAATGAGAAGTAAAATAAGCCCTCAAAACCAACTTTTCTTCCCCTAACTTCTCCCTCCTTCCCCCCAGCAGTGCAGGGAGACCGGGTATGGAGCTTTGGTCAGTTTGCCACTTGAGGTCTTCCACTGCTCAGGGAGAGGAGTTCTTTCACTGCTACACCATGGGGTCTTTCCCACAGGAGGAAGTTGTCCGTCAACTCCTCCAGCATGGCTCCAATCTCACAAGCAGCAGTCCTCCCAAAACTACTGCAACGTTGGTCACTCTTCCATGGGGTGCAGTTCATCAAGGACAGCCTGGGGCCAGGGCCCCTCTCTCCACAGGTCTCCCACAGGATCACAGCCCCCTCCAGGCATCACCTGCTCCAGCACGGGCACCTCCATGGGCTGTGTGTGGATCTCTGCATCCCTGTAAATCCCCGTGGGCTGCAGGGGCACAGCTGCCTCACCATGGGCTGCACCACGGCCTGCACGGGAATCTCAGCTCCAGTGCCTGGAGCAGCTCCTGCCCCTCCTTCACTGACACTGGTGTCCCCATGTTGCTTCCCTCACATCTACTCACCTCCTCCTCTTCTCTGACTGGAAAAAATATCTGTGTGTGCCCCAATTTGTCTTGATTTTCTTCTAAAATCTGTTATCACAGAGGCATTACCAGCCTCTCTAGCTGGCCCAGTCTTGTCCAGCAGCATGTCCATCCTCAGAGCCATCAGGGATTGGCTCTACTGGACACGGTGGAAGCTTCCAGCAGCTTCTCACAGAAACTAGTGCCCCTCACTGCCCTCCACTACCAAAAACCAGGCTGCACAAAACAACACACAAGCTTTACTACACTTCTTTGTTTTGGATTTAGTTGGTGCAGTGCAACCCTCAGATCTGTAATGTATTTTTGGCTCCCTGTATAAGGGAGTGTAGTTTTTATTACCTCCTGCTTGTCAACAGCCCATACTTATAGCACACTGAAAATGGCAAAATACCAATAATGTATTGTATAATGTGTCCACTTATCAGCTAAAATCATACCTAATATTAGCCAGATTTCTGTTTAAATAATCACCCATGCCTATGCACCTTGTCTTTGTTGAATTAAACACATATGAATCTTGAAGCTCTGCCAGTTAAAGCACGATTTTATTTCCACCACGTCTGGAGCTTTGGTTTTGGTTTTTGACTGATTGGTTGGTTGGTTGGTTGGTTGGTTGGTTGGTTGGTTGGTTGGTTGGTTGGTTGGTTGGTGGGGGAGGAGAGTGTTTATGTAACTATAATAGTTGTTTAGTGAAAACATTTAAAGAGATACTTGCATTTTATTTCAAACCAACACTAAATTTAAACAAATCTTTCTATTAGGACTCCATATGCATGCAGAAGGAAAGCTTTTCTTTTTATTGGCTACTATACTTGCTGGAGTTTCATTACATTTTACAATTAAGTGTTATTTCACTGGATTATTTGGAGAAACAGCATATAGCAGGAAACAAAGAGTTTCTAGATCAGTAGAAAAATTCATTTATTCAGCTCTTAATATCTGACAATAACAATCAGTTTTTACACTCTCATGGAAATGAATAAAAAAGCATGCTTTTTTAAGAAGTTGCTATGTGTATCTGTAATGCTGTATCTGCTATTCCAAACAGGGCATTTATTGACGGTTGAAGCTAATATATTTTATACATAAAACACACATAAAATTACTGTGTCTGCACTCCCAGTGATGTCCATGGGCAGCAGTAACACCTCATTCCCTCCATTTTCTGTAGATAAGTGGATATTTTTAGTTGTTTTCTTTTTTTTTTTTGCTATGTAAATTGCAAATTGTTTTACTCAACATAATATTAGTAATTTTTAAGCTCATCTTCTTTGAAATTCTGCATATCTTTTTTTTTCTAATCTGTCAAGAGTTTTTATTGTATCATTCTGGGATATGCTGAAAGAAATTGTGCTCTTGCTGATTTTATTTTTAATCTCTACGTCCTACCTCCAGATAAAGTTGTTTTAGGACTTTAGAAATTAAAACATTTTGGTTTGTGAAATAAACAGCAATCAGGTGCTGTGATGCCAAAAGTAAAAGGTTCTACAATGAATTGTTAACACATGCAGTGCTGATAAATTTGAAATTGCCTAGTAGGAAATTTCAAGAACAGAATAAGTGGATTTTTCTCAGAACACTGTAGCAGAAGGACAGAAGTTGTAAACATTATTGCCATATCAATTCCTTCCATCCCTTGAATAGTCTTTAACACTTCATTAACAGGTCTAGTGATTAGAAAATAAAGTGCTAAAGGAAAACTAGATTTCAAGTAAAAGTCTCAAAGTTAAATTTTCGAGCAAGAGCTTCATATTATTACTTCTGGTGTTTACCTAGGTAGTTTGTTCTCATTTCATTAGAAAAAATGCAAAAATATTAGATATATTTTATAGTACAACTGAAGGTTATATTAGATCAAGGCACAAAACAAAAAGCATAAGCTGTAAGCACCAGGAGGCAAAACACAAAAAATGTTACAACCAGGCACAGACCTAATATTTAAATAAATAGCTTGGAGAATCAAGAAAATTACAAGATATAATTAGAAGACTAGAAAAGATGAGCAACCAAGAAAGACTCATCTATGAATGATGTTTGTTTGAAATTTTGTTACACTCCGTTGATAAATCTAGTCTGAAAATGTTGTGTTAAATTTTAGCAAATGAGTGATTTCAAACTTTCTAGTGCTCTTTAGCAGCTCAAGATTTGTTCCAGATGATTCTTGGTTTAACAACAAATGTGAACTTCCAAATATAAACCTTGTTTATTTTCAAAATTATTTGATAGAACTTATTTTTGAAAATTTATTTGCCTGCCATTTACTTAACATTTAAATACTTCCATTTCTAGGGTAAGATAAGACAGAGTAGAAATAGTTTGTGGCAGAAATTCAACAAAACAATTTTTTTGATGTCTTCAAATGGCTTTCTGAGGGAAAATTAATCTCATGCTGTATGTTTAGGTTTGTTTCTTACACCACAAATTGTGACATAAGAAGCAATCATAGTACCAAAGGTAGCTTTCAAGCTCCTAGTGCCTCAGAATCACCCACTTTGGCTCACTTGCTTTACAGTTCTTGATAATTAATGTCTCAGTGGATGCCAGAGGGCCTCCAGTGCCTCTTCCCTTCCAGCTTGTCACAGCAATGAAAATAGTTTGGTCTTCAGCCACATACACATACTCCTCTTTGCAATTTTCTCTGATGGGCAATATAATTTATCCTAAGAATGCCAGGTGGGACTTGTCCAAAGATAAGATAACCAGTCTTCCATTACAATTAGATTTATTTGCCAATGCAGTATATAATGCAAGCAATTCTAAAGGGTGATGATATTAGACTTGTTTGCTAGATATGTACTGGTTTACAGTCTTCAACCTTGCAGAATGCACAATTATAAAGCAACAAAGAGCTATGGAGCTACTGTAGGATTTTGTCTCCCTATGTGACCCGATCTTAGCCAGGGATTCCATTTAGAAGCTGCTTATATTTTGCCCTGTTTGCCCAGTCTCCGGAAGCATTTTATATCCTTTTGCAGGCCAATGTAACAAAGTCAATCCCAATAATCACAGCTCACACATCTGTGGTATGAGAGCATTCAGACAGCTCTTCCTGCAATTCCCACCTTGTGTTCTTATCTTAGGACAAATCACATTGCCCATCAGTGGAACTCAAAGGGCAGAGGGTGTGCATTGGAGGGGAGAACTCATACAAAGGGTCTGGTACCATTGGATTATCAAATTTGTAGTCTATAGCCACTTAGTGATTGATTGTAGACAGATGCTCAAAAAAGTGAGCATATAGGGCACTTCAGAATCATGGATTATCATATGCAACAGTGCTGTTTGTAGCATGTATACATGCTTCTGACCATGGTGTGGATTAATCTAATCAAAATTACCTGGTTTATGACCAAGGAGAAGTAACCAGTCTCCATAGATTATATATTACTAGCTTTTTGCTATTTAATTTGATTAAAGTTTTTTTTGTAAGATCTACTTATTTCTTAATGTATGAATGAAGATCTCTTCAGCAATGGATAGAAGTAGACAAATGAGTACAAGGCACATAACAGAGAGGATGTTTTCATTTGATTGATAATTTCTTTGTATATTTTTGTAAAGTGAGATGCAATTTGAATGAAAATTATTGAGGGACAGTGCTAAATATATATACAAGGTTGAATTTTTAACCCTTTCACTGAAAAATACAGATTTTTCTCTTTCACTTTTGAGTAAACACAATATATTTTTATAAAGGGGAAGGCAATTGGCAAAGAACTTCTGACTCTTGTTTGTGTCTTTAAGTAATTGATAATTACTGGGATGGTTTCCAGAAATATTCCATCTTACCATTAAGTTCATTTCTCATTGGCCAGCTAAATAAATTGGAACACATGTCATTTTTTAATGGAGTATTCATTCATACATTTTCCATTTATTCCAGCTCTTCAGAGATTTAATCCCAAAACTAGAGTGACATAGAAAAAACCAGAAAACCCTGTCAATATGAAATTATGTGTCTGAACAAAACAAGGAAGGCAGGCTAATAAATAAAACATCACATAATAATTAAAAGTATTGACACAAGATATGACCATTCTCATTTCTTATAAAAACTCTTTAAGATGGTAGCTCACTAACAAACCTATATTTATGGCCTTTGTGTCAAAGACCTGGGATGACATTTTAAATAAAAAGAAAAGTAACAATTATTAATCAAATATAAATAAAATTTCCTGAGTATGAATGTCATATTTTAGGATAAGAATTTTTAAGTGAGTTTGTGAGCTTCATCATTTCTGTATTTGAACCAAAACTTAAGCTTCAAGTACCTCATTGATACAACTTACATGACTGCATCTTCTCATCTTCTTTGCATAGTAAAACATATGATTGATTCTTCAACTTGATCTTCAATCCTCCATATGCTATATTAGACTATATATTTTAAATTTTTGGGTAAAAGTTATTAGATGTACATTGTCAATTCCTTTTGGTATGTGCATTTCAATCCTACCAATTTGTCTAATCTTTTCCCAAGTTTTTGACATTAGGTTTTTCCCTTCAGAGAGGGGAAAACTTTTTTCCAAAACTTTTCAAGTTCATTATTCACTGTAAAAGCGAACCAATTGTTTCCTCTTTCATGAAATTCCATATTTCACTAAGTGCTACATCATTCTAACTTTGTGGAATTTGGTGAATGACAATTAAGTCTTCAGTGCTTTTGCGATTTTGTTCATTTTTTTTTTCATGACTTCTTGGTGGGATTGTGCTTGTTTCCAGGCAAACTGATGAATTACTGAGAAGTCTGTTAGAGATAAACTGAAGAATATTATTGGCAACTAGTGAGATTTCCTGTACTTATGCAAATGTAATTGCTCCAGATAATACATATTTTCTCCCTCAACACTAGTCAAAGGGGAAAATTAGCAGTCATTATTGCTGAAGGTGAAAACGGATAATAGCATCTTAGAGTATCCTCAGGTAGAAGAGACCTACAAGGGTCACAGAAATTCAAATCCCGTCCCTGCACAGGACAACACCATGTGCCCAAGAGCATCATCCAAATGAACAAAGATCTTCATTGAGACTCACTTTAAAGCAAAGCAGTAGACACTGAAGCTAAGATGGGTCATGTCTGCTTCGCTGTTGCATTTGATTTCAAACCTCCATGCAGAAAAGACATGAAAGAGAATAGTCATATTTAGCATAAAAGAGAAGAGGTCTCTGTTTTTCCACGTTCAGCAAAATTAGTATGGTTAATAGTGATTCTTCCATCTTTAGTGACATGATTTTTTATACACATTTGTCATACTGTGGTGCTGAGCATCCATCCAATCCTGAAAAGTGCTTCATACTGCAAACCTATTTATATACCTTTAGGCATCAGTTACATTAATTGTTTCAATTCTTTGATATGAGTATAATTTCTGCAGCAAATGTCCTTGGAGCTTTTTTAAATAATGCCACCAAAATGACATGGAAACATATCTTTGGTCCTGGTGCTCTCCACTAAAATCTGTTGAACCACCAGTGAAAGTGTTTCCTCCACAGCCGCTTCTATTAAGAAATTATCATATATGAAGTATTGTGAGAGTGGTGATAGAAAAGATAAAGATGTAAAAACTATGCAATCTATGGGTATCTTGCATCCTTGTTATTAGTTAGCAGACATTTCAGATTCAGCGTCTGGCCACTGGCTGAAGATTTTTTATAAGTATCAATACCAAAAGAAAACCCCAAAAAACTTTATTTCCAATAAAAGACAATGAATGTCCGAGAAATTATGTATTTCATAAGTATGTTTTCCAGTATTTTTATCAAATTATTTTTATTACTTCACAGTTTTCACTTCCTTTCATGTACTATTTTGTATATATACAACAAAACAGTTGGTTTGGTGGTGAAAAGGAGTTTGTCCTCTCACTCAAGTGGTTGTTAATAGGCAAAAGACAGAGGAGATGACAAGTATAATGATTGTATGAATTAAATTCAAACACATATGTACTTGAAGTTTTATTTTAAACTCTATGAAAAGCACAGGTAATCATGTAGTGAATTTTTGCCCAATTTTGCAAGTATGTTGGACAAACATAGACAGGGAAGTAATTTTTATGATTATTGCTGGAAGTCACCCCAGGTTGGGGTATATAATTTACAGAATAAAAGTACACAACGATCACCAGGATTTTAGTATACAGTCATTTGCTTTGGTTCTTCACAAAAACATGACTCACAGAACCATAATCACTCATCCATAAGGCATCATGTTCTGTTACTCCGCAGGTTTCTGATTTTAAATACTTTCTAAAATGTAAATATGTTGCTCACAGAGTTCAAGCTTTGTGCCCTCGGTATGTGGATTAAATCCTTAAATCCTGTTGATAAGTAGGTAGAAACATATGCAGTTTAAAAACTCCAGTGATTAAATTGTAATATAAATTGCAACAAAACACAGTTTTAAATGGAATCATCTTGCTTTTTGACTGCTTAGAGTCAGCTACAGCAGGATTTCTGACAAGATAATTTTTTTCTCCTCTTTGGATTATGTAAAATGTCTTTTTACTGCCTGAATTTAGATAATCTGTTTTGTCATTTTACCTGGAGAAATTTTGTTTTCTTAGATGACCAAAAATTCTTAACTGTTGGAGTGTCCAGATAATATTTCTTTGAAAGAAAGAGCTTTAAAACTTTTCTTTATTTGTTTATGTTTGGAAAACTCCAAAATTAAATTCTTACTAGATCATTATTTCCCGCTGAGTATTCTTATTCAGAGGACCTTTTTATTTTAAAGGATCTTTCATCGAATTGAATTGCATCCCAAGTGTAAAGTGCACTTGCATAACTGAAGTGCTAGACACATAGCTTAAAAAAAATGCTTCATTTTTTTTCTTAATTTATAATGTGTGTACTCTACTATTTCCTAAACACAGCTAAGCAATATTCTGTTGATACCATATTTGTTCTGCCATTAAGCTTATTGTCAAACATTTGTAAAGAGACACTTGCAAGTAATGAGATTTCATTATTAAAGCTTTTTTTTTTTTTTTTTTTTGTGCTGAGAGGTATCGGTACATGGAAACCTGAAAATGCCTATTTATGTATGAGGTAATTATATTCATGTCAGCAGTCCCATTGAGTTAATGAGATTATTAACAAGGGAAAAGTTGGTCCTATTTTGGTGTTTTCAGAATTAGACCATGTATTCTGTTTCTATGTTTTCAAAATCTTAGAAGCTGTTTAAGCAGCTCTTTTCCCCCTAGATTTGCTCAATCCTAATTGTTAGACCTATATGCTACTGACTAGTGATATCCAAGTCCTTTAAGCTGCTTTAGAGATCTAAGCCTAATATACTTGATAGATGCCTATGCTAATGTCATCACTTTCCCTGGTCTCTGTGCGGATTTTCATAAGCATTGCTAATCATTATGACAGAACAATATGATTTCTTTTTTTATCTCAGGAGTTCTTAGCCTCTCTGATATGTGGTCCCACATTGTAAAACATAAAAACCCCCCACGATTATCTCCTTTCTTTCACAAAGGGTGTTTCCTGTATGTGAATGATTTATTTTCTGAGGCTGCTGCTGACAGAAGTGGGATTTTGTGGCTCCTGCCGTGATCCAATACGGGTTCATTTATTTCCTTATTTTTTTAAGGAGGCCTTCAATTTCCAAACTAGTCTGAAAAGTCATGTTCCTTTTGTTGTCCGGATTCTCAAAATACACCTTAATTATGAATTCAAGGTGAAATTACTTTGAAATGAATTTGCAAATTGGACACAACAACCAACATTCTTCAATTACTGCACTGAGGAACATCTAGGCTTCAAATACCCACAGGATCCCTGAAAGTGATGCTTTCATTACTGGTGATAAAATAGTGGTCCTTTTCCCCATGCAGAAATTTTACACATGATTGAAAGCTTATACAACCAATAAGAGAATGATGTCTCACAATGATGCATTAGCTTCTGTTCCTTAATGCTTTAAAGATCAATGTTGGTTGCTCTCTTATTTACTACTTACATATTGACGCTTTGGTATTTTATGTTATCTTGCCCTCTGACAGAGCAGAGCTCCTTTCCCATTTTCCTTCCACCAGCAAGGTCTCCCAAGCCTTTTTTCTAAAGGCAAGTTTCAAAAATAACAATCAATAATGAACAAGATCCTGCTTTTGAGTCACTTGAAGAAATTCAACCCATAAAGTTTCATGGGACCCGGAGGGCTATGTCTAAGGGTGCACAGAGAGTGTCTTTGAAAGGCTGCACTCTGCTATCTTTGAAAGATCATGGCAATTCTAGGCAATCTGCAACAACTGCAGGAAGGGAAATGCCACACCCGTACTCAAAAAAGTCCAAAAGGATCATGCTGGGAAGTGCAGGCTAGTCAGCTTCTCTTGGACTCAAAATGGAGCAGGTCATCTTTGACCACTTTTCTGAGCACATTAATAACCAGAATTTGATGAGAAAGTCAGTGTGGGCTGCTGAGGGTGTGCCATGAATGACCTTGCAATAAAATGGCAGAATTTGGGAATGAAACAGGTAGATATAATCTGTCTCTATTAGCTTGGGATGTCATGTTGTAGGTGTGTGGACAAAAAGAAGAGATGAAATTAGCTGGATCATTGTAGTAGTTGGTGGTTCATGTTTTGTGTAGGGGGTAGTTACAGGCAATGCTCCTCAAGGGTTTGTCCTGAAATATATGCTGTTTAAAGCACTGAAAGGGCTGAATAGGCTGAAAGAGTATACACTCACCAAGTTAATTTATAGCTTCAACCCAGGAGCACCAGTTAACACACACTAGAAGGCAAGATGGTCATTCAGAGCAATCTGACAGAAAACAATAAACAGACCAAAAGGAAGTCCATGAAATTCACTAAGCACAGATGCAAAATCCTGCACTTGAGATGGAATAATCATGCCTCCTGGTATGATACAGACATGGGGCTCATCAGCCAGGGAGCAGCTCTACAACTCTGCAGTAAGGAAATATCAGCCAGCAGTGTTTCCGGATGACAACCAAGACTATGTTTTTCTTGGGCTGTATGAACAGCACGCTCGGGAAATGATTATACCCCTTCACTCAGGATTTTTAGTCCCTACTCACTTACCAAATTCAGTTTACAGTCTCCCAGCATGTCAATGATGCTTGCAATTTATAGGAGCTCAGGGATGGTCACTGGACAGTGGGACTGGAGCACTCACCCTATGAGGAGATGCTATGGGGCCAGGACTTGGAGCAGAGACAGCTTCAGAGCACCTGACAGTAATCCAATGCCTCCGGGGAAGGGATCAAGGGGCTGAAACCTTCATAGAGGTGCCTGCAGGCAGGAAGAGAGACAGAAGAGATAAATAAAAATGGGGAAGACCCAAATGGACATATGGAAAAATTCAATTTAAATAGAATGAAGTTTGAAGGAGGTTGCCAAGAGGGATAGTAGACTATCTGTTTAAGTATTACCAGGAATGGATGCACCCTGGTACCCTGAATGCCTTGATCTGAAATTTCTATGCTAACCTTTATTCAAGCAAGAGGTTTTGTCAAAGACAGACTCTAATTCTCTGATTAAATAATTTTTTGGGGGTAAAGAGGGAGAAAGTCACTCTTAGTGAAAAAATAGTATAACAGAACATGACATTGTGGGTTAGTGTTGGCTGATTTATTGATATATGATCAGCATACCATAAAATAGAATAGCGAACGTTGATAGGGATTTCTGGAGTTCAAAGTTCAATCCTCTGCTCAAAGTACAATTAGATTAGGTTGTTCAGGATATTTTTGAGCAATAAAATTGACTGAGACAAGACAGCAAACATGTATTTTAAGCTATGAAAACTATCCTATGCTAAATAATCTGCCTATGCTAAGTAATAAATAACAGTTTTGACTGCAGATTATGACAGTAAGTGATCCTGACCCAGTTTTTATTTTGAGAACCATCCTTTGTGGTCATAATGAGTCTGCATAGAATGCACCAAAATCAATTCATAGCTTGGCCTTTTCCACATATCAGACACAGCTTATTAAAATGGTCAAACACATACAGGGCTAAAGTAAAACTCACCTTTGAAGGATACCTTTCATTTCTGCTCAGGAAAGAAATGGCCTTTGGAGACTGTGGGAAAGATCTTGTCTAGGAAAGCCGGACAAAGATCTTCCATGAAGAGCTACATTAAAAAAGTAAATACTTCCTAGAGAAATGTGCAATAAGTCATGTTGTCAAGGTTATGCAAGAAAATGTTCTCAAAGATCAATATTTCTTCTATGGAATTCAATGCACGTTTATAGTGCACAGTAAAAAATTTGAACTGTGGTTATGAAATAGTGTCTTTATGGTGTTTAGCACACCTTCTGAGCTAGTTTCTATATATTTAACTCCATGCTGCATTGCATATTTTAAATTTAGCCTTACTTAGAATTGATCTACTGACATCAGACTAGTTTACCTGCCTACCTTCCATCTCTGCCTTTTAGTTTTCTGTTATCCTGAAATATCTACAATGGGTTACTGGAGACAGCACTGTGCAGCACTACCGGAACCAATTGCTTGGGCTGTTTTAGAAACAATGTATGAAAGATTTCCCCAAAGGCTGTGGTTTTTCAGTTTGAAGCCTGGAAGAATAAAACCGTTGCTGTGAAGCGACGAGAACTGAATGAAAAGACACTCTAGAAGTGTCAGCGTTGCTTGAAACAATTTCTTATTCCCACTCAGCAATTAAATTTTTCAGCTGCATATGTCTGGAAATTGCAGCATTATCCTACTGTCTGATTTATCAATTATGAGGGAAACAGAGAAATTAGCATGATTATAAAACTTGAGCTGTTGTTTTTTGCCTTTTTTTTTTTTTTTTAAATTTGAGGGTCTGAATCTCACTAGTACCATTTAAATCCATTTCTGTTACCTAATTTTGTGTGTAATCTGAGGAACACAAGCAAACAAACTACAAAAAACTCATGGGGAAAAACCTCCAAACCAAAATGAAATTATCAGAATTGGTTCTTTTGCAGAGTTACCTTGAAGGGTAAAAGTCCTAAGTGCTCTGTGTGATTAACTAGACAAAGATCAAACATTCCTGCAAGTTATTTCTTCAACTTCATGCCCACTTCTGTTCAGGGCCTTATTTTCTCCAAATATTGAAGACCTTGGATGCACACCAATTTAATTTTTCCCTATAGAAGCATCAATTTCTAAGTGGTCATTTGCATTTGCCAAGTATTAATAATTTTATGTTAAAAAATAGGGCAGATTACATAACTCTAGAAAATTCTAATGAAAGCAAGTTTTTCTAATTCTCCTACAACAAAAGCAATTTTAAAAAATCATCTGTTCCTGAAGATTGATGTAGTTCAAATTGACTCTTTTGCCTTACCTTAACACTTCTCCAAGCTAAGCTTAACAAAAAACTAAGGAGGTGAAGTCCAAGTTTAATGCAAACAATATCTTCTCTGCACTTCTCTAGAAAATTAGTACCATTGCAAAGTTTTTGCATATAATTTTGCCAATAATTGCCGATTTATGCCAAATTATCAATGGGATATGGTGATAGGCCCAAACCAATTCTGATTATCAGCCTGGTTTACATTGATGGTAGCATGAAGGTTGAGGAGAAAAAGAAGGTCACAGCACGAGTAAGAAAAGAAGAAAAGATATAGCAGTAGCGGTCTGGGGAGTAAGCTTTTCTAGGAAGGAAGGTATAAAAGAAAAAGTGCAAAGATAGGGCAATAAAGCAGTATTTTCAGAAGTCTGACAAGTCTGTAAGATCTTTGAGGTCCATTGATTTCAGAGAACTTCAAAAGGTGTTTGAACAGGTTTTGTCATTTCTTATGACTGCAAGACTTACAGGTCTAATTAATGTACTCTACTGCGTGGTCTAAATAGGTTAGTGTGCTTTTCATAGTTATGTCTAACTGTAGGTCAAGCAATAGATTATCAGGATTTAAAATCTCCTACAAATGTTTCAAGGTCTAAAGGTACCATGATTTTGTCCTTTTTTACAGAAGTGACAAAAGAGTCATGTCTCACATTTATTTCACTTCAGAGAATTCTTTGGAATTTCAAAATTTTGTCTTAAATACTGGAGTGAAAACCATGTGTTACAGTGGTGCATATTTAGTTTTATCAGGCTTTCTTTAAGAAAAAAAGTTTGTGCAGAATTCTAATATCAAAATCCTAAGTGTTGTGGATCACCACAAAAATCTAAAATTTACCCTTCACATTTTCATTGGCAAGAAATTTGCAGCAAGATATCCCTTTTTTAAAGTCTCTGTATGTGTTGCAGGGGGGAGTAGTTGTGCATTTAACCTCCAAAATTAGTGTCTGTTGTTACTAGCGATAAGGCAGGAGAAGCCTGCCTTAAAAAAAAGCAAGCAAAAATTAAAACTGTATCTTCTCCGTGACCTGGTAAGGGGAGGTCGGACACGAAGGAAAAGATGTCATTGGCCTAATTAATGACCCCTGGTGTGTTTGGCAAGATTTTCCTTCTTTTCCTTTTGGAGCAGCTGTGCCACTGGGCAAAGGTAAAAGTAGCATAGATGCACACAAGGGAACCACCAAAGTTCCTTTAGCAGCCATGTGGTACGACTAACAGGCTCTGTTTCTCCAGCCTTTCCTCTGTGTTCACTGAAATGCTGAGCTGCTGAGCTGCTTAGTCTCCTCTCCTGCTGCCACTTATTTCCAGCACCCTGCTCACCACTGTAACAGCAATTTCAAGCCTGTGATGTTTCTGCTGTGGTTTTCTTTGCTTCCTGAACAGGACAGAGAAAGAAGCTCATTAAGATTGCCATGCAACACATCAGAAAGCAAAAAGCACTTACTTATATCTCTTTGTACTTTTGTAAGGGATGAGAACTCCTAGAGGTGAAGAATCTAAATAAAGTTTATATTGCTGCAAAATTGCAGTCCAGTTTTCTCTTCCTTTTTCTTCCCTCACAATGAGATCAGGTGAACTTCTCCACTTTCATACATGCAATATATTGAATGTAGAAAGAAAAATGTCCTATTTAGAAGAATTTAGAATTTGAATGAAAATAAGTCTGCCATCATTGTGTCATCCATCATCTATGTGCCCTTGGCAATTTTGTTTAGTCATATGTCAAAACTAAGTGAACCAGAAGCAAACTGAGCTGAACAAATAGTAAACTGGAATGAGAATGAAAAAACAAAACAAAGGAAAAAAACCAAACAAACAACCCAACCTAAAAAGCTCAGAAAAACTTGTTCCAGTCATCTTTTTCCACAATAAATTGTTCTTGTGTCACTCTATTCTACTGTTTCTAACCTGATTGTTTTTCTACTCACTTCTTTTAAGTCTGCTTGCTGTTGAAATATTCTGGAAATGTCTAGATCATAGCACCATCCCTGGTTTCACTGTAGTAGTTAAGATTGGAGATTGTAGATACAATGAAATTACCCACAACAAGAATCAATGCTAAAGATGACCTTTCAGGAACTTATCATGTGTGATTAAAGGTTAGATCAACTAAATGTTAGTTTGGTTGATTTAGAAGCAACTAAAATGTTGCTTCTCCCTCACTCTGCATGAGCTCATGGGGAGGTTGAGAAAAGTGCTTTTTTCCTAGGCACTTTTTTTTTTATTTCCAACATTACTAAACTTCTTATGGAGAGGAAACTAAAAAGGGAAATCTCTGAATCACCATTTTGTCTAATAGTTTTAGATTTTCAGAGCTTTTTTTTTTTTTTTGGTTTCTCTGATCTTGAAATTAGTTCACCAGAGCTGTCTAGTCATATGTGATCTTAAGGATAATCATCCCTTCATGGAAAGTTTCATGCACTCCTCTTGCTATTCCCTCTTTGCTGCTGCCTCCAGCTGTTAATATCAATTCTGTTTTGTTGAGGAAAGCCATTACAATCTCTTCTGGTACTAATGTCAGAATCTCACAATTGTCTCTAATCCCAGATTGGTCCTTGTTTACCAGTGAGAGCCTTCAGGCTCTCTCATAGTGTAAGAGAAAATCCTCATTGGGAGAGAAAAAATGTCTGTCCTGACCTTTCCTGGTAGAGAGTGACCTATTTGCCAAGGTACAGCTAGGCTGTCAGGTAGGGCTGAGACCCTGTACTGCAATGACCTGAAAGAGAAGCGGTCTTCCAACTTTGGAGACTTCATAGCTCTGGTTAACTGCAGTGTGTGTAGATTACAGTGTTCTTGAGCTGTCTTCTCTTTGTGACCTTTAATAAATAGGCAGGGTATCTTGATGATTAAGATTCTCCTGAGAAGGCTTAAGTTTGGAAAATGCAGACATTTCACTCTGGCTTTTCTGTGACAAAGTCAATTGGTGTTTGTTGCTGAAATGCTGGATTTTACACAGAGCTTTAGACCAGTGATTATGGCAGTAGGTGGGAATTCAATGAGCAGAATGAAAGGCAGTCATGTTGAATGTCTCACTAACTTCTCACACCTTTAGTGTAACATCTGATTTCATATCAGCGTGTGTGCATTTCTCTCCCAATGATTTTCAGAGGTCCTTTTTCATGTTATTATTGGTATCCCACTTCACGGACACCTTATGCATTCTTCTATTAGTGAATGAAGAAAATAAATATCTGAGTTGAGAAGAGTCCTTAAAAGCAGTGACTGAGAAATTCAAGAATTTGCATGAAAAATGCTAGAAGTGCAACAGATGTGAAATCTCTTCCAGCCAAAGCAATAGAAGATTGAGAATGTTGTTTTAGCTCCTCTGGCAGAGAACCCATAGCAATCTGGATACACCAAGGAGTTCCCTAGGCCCAAGGGAAAAAGATGTTTTGTAGCTTCCCAACTATACGATTCTTATTTCAAATTCTTTAGTTTAAAGGCTGACATTTGCCACATGTCTGAATACTGCTTAGAACAATTGGATACTGGTCTGCATTTGGATACCTGTAGACATTGTCTATATTGCATACCTGTAGACATTCCCAACATTTCAAGTATTTCTACTTTATTATTATTATTTTAATGGTATGAATTCCCTTAAGGGAATTTATATTGTTCTAGTGTTTCTCTTTCCTATTATGGCTCTTTCTTAAGCCCCTTGAGTTTCACTCCCATAAGCAGAATATTCAAAGCCGCAGATAATTACACTTTAAAATTATGTCCTCTTTTGCCTATTGTTTTCCTGTTTGTTCACTTATTTATTTATTTAATTAATTTAAGACTGTGTGATTTTGTCAAAGAAACTATTAGCTAGAAGTTCATGTCTGTTAGCAGGAGATATGTACCTACACTCCTCTGTAATAAAGAAAAATAATTTATCTGTGTTAACAGTTTCCTAGTGACTTTTATGTTAGTAGCTCACAGAACTCTGGAGCCTGTGAGTAAATCGATTCACATATTGTTGTGTCAGGCTACAGGATTCTCACTTTTCTCTGCCTGAAGATGGGAAATAGGAAATAGGAAATGATAATTTGGTCAATGAGCCTTAAAACATATGTGGTATTTGCACAGCAATTACCTTTCTCTCCAAATATACAAGGAAAGTGTTCCCTGTAATGATAATACATTCTCTGTGAAGTGATGTATGGTCTTCGTGGAGATCTTTAAGCAGCAGCACACCTGCTTTGCCTCTGGAGCGCCAGATGGGACTGAGCTTAGGATCAGTAGATGACTCAAGAGTTTCTGGTGTGGTACTTCCAGCTGCTGGTTCACACAAATCTGAAGGAAGGGGATAGGCATTTGCTGAGATTAGTCCCTTGTGATAGATCATACAAGGTAAATTGCCCATGCATGGTCTGGCATGCTTTTAAGGTTTAGAAAGTGAATATATAGAATTCAGAACAGCCTGACAGTAAAATAAAAGAGAATAATGCCTGAAATGCAAAAGCTGAAATCTCCTCCCAAGGTGTTAGGAGCATTTCTGTATCCTACAGATGCCGTGTTTCTGATGAATAAACACAAAGGCTATCAACAAAGCCTTAGGGATTGTGCTTGCCCTTCCAGCTGCTCTGCTTTTAACCAAGTGCCTGACATGAGACAACCTGATCCATGCAGGGGACACGGGACCTCATATGCATCCACTTGCACCGACAAGGCAGGGCTACTTCTTTTGCTCTTTACATCCTGCATCCAGCAGGATGTAAAGGACAAAACATGGCGTAAATTTTTTCTTAGCTGCTAAAACTAACTCCTAATGTTCAGAAACAGGACACATTCTGCAAGTCTTTCTTCCTTGGAAAAATACAGAAGTTCTCTTGGGAGTTTACTAAGACAAAAGTTCCCAGAATTTGTCTTGTAAGAACAGAAGGTGGTAGTGGTGATGGGAATCATCTTCTGCAATATTTTATTCCCTTGCTGTGTTACATTGTTTTTCAGTCATTAAGAATGATCTTGTACACAATTTTAACTTCTTGCCAGGTACAGAGGGAAGTTATTGCTTAAAATTATTACAAGAAACAAGTGGTGATTATTTCCCACCCTGCTTATCTATAATTTTCACAGATTATTACAAGCCACCAGATAGTTCAAACTCCATGGTATTTATGAGGAGATTAATATTCCACTTTCATTACATATGTGCAATTATTTCTTTAGCAGGATTGTGTATTATTTCTTGTACATAGGTGCTTCCTATTAGCATGTGTGCTCCAAATGAAAAGCTATCACTTGCCAGATTAAAAATGTTGGTACTGAAGTATAATTTGTAATGTATTGATGATTACTTTGGGGAGGTAACACAAATTAGCCAGAGGGGTGAAAAAATAAGGGTAAGTTACAGCCTGTTAAGGCTTCATGTGAATTCCCTTATTCAGAAGGAAAGCAACCATCACTAGCCTATTCCCTAAGAGATTTCATTCAGTTCTACTTCACTGAAGCCATGTGACTTCTAAATTAAAGCATCTATACAGGCATTCAGTAAATGCCTTGCAGTAGGACTAACCTCTGGTGAAATAAAGCATTAACTTCACTCTTTTCTGGAGGATCGCCATGTAGAAAAACTGTCTTATAATTGTAGATGAAATCAAATACAAAAGCAGAATTAGGTTTTCAAATAACTGCTGACATAATTGTGCTCTGACCCTGTCAGTCAGTAAAATGACAAGGTATTTCAGTCCTCCATATCTAATTTTTCGAAAGTTTAAGTTTCTACAGAAAATATAACTCAGAAAAGAGCATTTTGCATTGCCTAAAATAATTAAGTTAAATTAAACTGAAACCATTTGAAAATTATTCTGGTGCTTTTTGTGTATCCTTGTGGAATGAGCCATGGGTGATGACAGAGGCCTGATCTCTTGAACATGCAAGAGAAAAAAGACAAAAATCTCAAAACTAAAGGAGTTTGTACAAAAATGTACAAACTCTGTGACTTATAAAAGCACTAGGGCATAAGTCTAATATTGTAAGTGTAGTATATGGTAGAGATAATTGATACTATTAATGTATAAAATATTGTAAAATTCAAGCTATGTCTTTTGACCACCCCAGCTGGGAGATGAGTCCTATTTTTATTCAATTAGTTCCTGGACAACGTTAAGATAATATCGAGTTTATTAACGATGAATGGAACCTTCATGAGCAATCATCACCGACTTCCCTGGAATGCAGGAGTGATCTCGCACCTCGAAGATTGCATCTACTGCACTGGGTACCAGCGCCACCCTGTCACATGTGAATGCCGACTTCTCCGGAGTGCTCTGACATCATCTGGACACCTGGACTGGACTTTTGTCTACCCCTGCACATGTATGGCCCCAGTTCTGCATGTGAAGGGACACAAAGGAACATTCGGGCATCTCTGCCTCAGGCAGAATGAACTGTATAAAAGCTCGTTGGGTGAAGCAGCCGGGGTGAACCGAGGGGGAGACTCTGACATTTTGGCGGTCAGATCCAGGTTCACCCAGCACCGATCCCGGAGTTGACGCTGCCCTTGGCTGTGGTGGTTTTTTTCCTGATTGAAATTCTGTTTTGCTGACAATCTAATAAATCATTGCTAAATTTTCTTGTACATTTGGCTCCCGATTTGATCATTTATAACATAAGTATTTGCATCAAATTTTAAAATATAAACTTGAAGCAATGCATGTAGAAAGCATAATAAATATTGTTAACTGACTCAGTGACTACAGTATGAAGCTGATGAAATTTATGTAGATTGTTACAGCTTCCAACTGATTAAAAATCTGCACATTCCAAAGTCAAGTCTACTTAGAAAATTACTAGGTGTGAACTTATTGACTGGAATATCTTTTGAAAGTGAAATAACTAAAGTCCAGGCTGAATAAAACAGAACATTTCTAACAAGATGTAGTGCAGCATCTCCTCAGACCCAGTGTCAATGTGTGGTCCTTTGGCATTTGTTTAGAGAAGATGATTTTTTGTCTTCATGAGTGAAAATAAAAAAGGTGTCTATGCATATATATAAATTATCCAAAGTATTTATATAAAGAAAGTATCTGAAATTAAAACTCTTTAAAACAGCAGAAGCTTTCTTGTGTCATCCAGATGCATGGTATAGCAAAACCAAAGCTCCACATAAAAATCTGTGAAAAGTAACATACATGGTCTTTCTATTAAGCATAAAATCAAGCCAAATTATTCTGTATTTAAAGTAACAAAACAGGATTACTTTTGCCTTATTTGTGTAATATATGCTAGAAATAATTCATGTTATCAAATAATGTATTTTATAAAGATTGTGAAATCCAAACAAATCTCTGACCACAAGCAGCCTGAGGGACGGATGTCTATTCAAATTCCAGAATTCCTGAAGGCAGCCAGACAACAATCGGCGCTTCTGCCTAAGAATAGACGCACCCAGCGCGATGATCACTGGTATCCCAAGTCATCAGAAACTGCCTAAGAGCGATCATGGTCCTGCAGATAATATCAATCAAGATAGCTGAATCAACACTGGGTATCAACCAGGAGATGGCCACTTGTCCAGCTCTGCACAATGAAAGAACCAGCTATGAATGTGGAGAGTTACAAAAGAAATTGGGACTCCTTCGCCTCAGGCAAAATAAACTGTATAAAACCTCTTTGCTGGAAGTGGCTTGGGTGAACGAGGAGGGGGTGATTAGATGCCGTAGAGGTCGGATCCAGATTCACCCAGCACTGTTCCCGGGCTCGACACTGTCTCTTTGAGGACTATATTTTGCTCACGCATAAACATAAATAAATATTTTCGCATTTTTTATAATTTGGCTTTCAATTGATCATTTACAACACTTGTTTAGTTATGCATACTGTTGGGATATCCCAGAGTGCTTTTTCCATTGTAAAAAAGTTTGGCAATATGTATGCTTTTAGACTGATTGAGCTATGAAGTGCTAGCAGCACCCTGAAATGGTCAGGAAACATGAAGAATCGTATTAAGAACAGCTTGTTTTATTACAGTTTTTAATGTTGTTGAGTTTGTATGAGCAGTACAGTACTTCAGCTTTGTTTAGGTAAATCAGAGATATGTTTTGGGCAGATCATCTCCTAAATATATAAGATAAATATTTTCTTTTTTTTTTTTTTTGTAGGTTTTTTCGTTTGGAGCATTTTTCTATCAATTTAAGACTATTAAATTTGAAGGTGAATGTGTCATAAAATTGTGAACCTACTAGTCTCATTCAGAGCAGCTGGAACCCAAGATCTGTATTTTGTGAGTATTCCAGAAAAAAAATCAGGTAATTTGTCAAAAGCCCTTTACAATGCCACATTCAGAAATTATTAATTATGGCAGTCCAAGCAGGAATCTGCAACAATTTGCATACAACTCTGCTATCTGAGCCTGCTCAGGAAGCCAGGGAAAATAATGGGCCATTGGCAGACCATAAGACATGGTGGTCTGTGACAGAAATGCCAGAACATCCATTTCACACACCTGTGTGTTGAAACTGCAGCATGCCAGGAGGAGAGAGAATGTCTCCAGCTATGAAATCACTCACCATGCATTCTATGCCTCTCTATAAATGTTTCAAGAAACCTGTATTTCATTTTGGTACAAACGAATTTGCACCATCAGTTGACCATATTGAACTTGAGTACAGTCAGGTTTTTTCTGCACTGCCCAGCACTACTCCTTGTGGAGATTCTCTGCCCATTTGGGGCTAATCCGATGGCAGAAGCAAGGCTTTAGAACCTCAAAACAGCATTCACATGATAAACAGTGCTTAGATGTCCCCCCAGCACAGCTACTCTGCTTCCACAGAGCCAGGGAGGGATTTCCATGAGGAATCTACCAGCCATGTGTGAAATCATCTTCCCTATAATTAACTGTGTGATTTCTGTGCCAAATCCCGTCTTTCAGATGCTACCTGACAGCACTTCCCAGAGCCTTATAGTTCATATGGTCATGAATGACACCAGACAAGTTGATAGCCCAAAGTTTGCCTCTATCGCTGAAGCAAGGCTCAGCGAGAAGTTTAGGACACCAGCAACACCATCAATTGACCTCTGCAGTATTACTGGGACAAGGTATCATGTACTTCTTGGCACCTCTGTGATGCTCTTTGTCCTGGTTTGTAACTTTTCAAGCTATGAGCTTTAGCAATATTTACTCTTTCACACGGCAAGCTCCACCTAACCTCTAACAATGCCTTCTCTGACAGTAATGTTTTCCTGTACAATTAATAGGAAAAGACAAGAAGTGCGGAATTTTGAGCTAAAAAGTGTGAAAATTCAAATTATTGTATTTAAGAGGAAGAGCTGAATATGGTTTGATTCAAATGCATATGTGTACTAATTTTCAGCCAAATCACTTTGTTGTACAGAAATCAACAAATGGGAAAATCAAGTATAACTCAGCAGCTTAGATTGTAAGGCCAGTTGTCAAGTTTGTGTTACCAATCTTATCAGTATGCCAATTTAAATGTTTCCTTTATTATAAGAGTATTTATTTATCAGAACTATTCTAGTTCTGAAAATTTTAGTGGTTGTTCTGATAACTTAGGCCTGCATCTTGCTTAAAATTCATAAATCTGAATGTTGATGGTACAGAAGCATGAAAGAATGAGCATTCAGGTCAAGTCTTCATGAAAAGTAAAAGCTTGCACTTTTAAAAGTACATTGATGAGACATCTTTACTTTATTTATCCAAGAAGAAGTCCAAGCAGGTAAGCCATGGCCACACAATAAAATAAGACCTAGCTGCAATTTTAAAACCTAATTAAAATGTAATGGTCTACACATCATAACACTGTAATATTGTTAGAAGTTAACGTTGAAATGTGTAAAATAATGTGTTTCCCTTAAAGCTGTCAGTCAAAACTATAAAAAAAGATGTACTACTATTGTTTTAACTGTGAAAAAGTACTCCAAACTTTCCGTGTTTAATCTTTGGTTAATGAGTTGAGTCACTTGAAATTTGGACATTTATGTTACCGATCCTATTGTAACTAGTTGTTCTTTCAGTAAGTGTTGGACTTTCTTCCTGTAAAATATGGTAATTAAAAGTTCTAAAGCAATTCTGTAACTTTGGCTCTTTTAATAAAATATTTGCAGATTTTTTTCCTGTGTGAAAGTTTGAGTGGAACTTAAACTAAGAAATTTATAATTTTTATATGTATCTCAGTGAGGAATCTCCTCCCTCCTTTGTAAAACCTTGAAAATAATAAAAACAAAACAAATCAAATCAAAACAAAAGGTTTTCTACTTTCCAATCAAACGCCAGAATTAGTAGAATCAAGCTGTATGTGTAGTTGTACTGTATTGTGCTCATTATTAAAACAACCTAAAGAATAAAGTACAATTTAGGTGATCTCTACAAAGAAGTCATGTTCTTCAGAAATGAAGGTATCTGTACTAGCATTTCGGCCATCAGCAATGTAAAAGTCAGTCTAATAAAAGGAGTCTAAAAAACATCTTCTTTTTATATTCAAAGAGGATCAAATCCTAAAATGAATGAAGCTTGTGTCGTCTATATTAAGTTGCTTTCAAGTACTGAAGAAAGGGCCTCCTCACCAAGAAGGGCCCTATAGACGAAAGTGTGTTTAAAAGTTTTCATCATCAGAGTTGATTGCCTGTCCCCTTGAGCACAGAATTATGTATCTTAGCATTGCACGGAATAAATACAATGAGCCTTGAATCTTGAGGACAGTACCAGATATCAACTGCTTTAGACAGAGTTTCACTGACAAATTGAGGCTAAACTGGGTCTGTTGGAGGGGCAACCAAGCTACAAGGAGATGCATTATCTATTAACAGGCTTACAAGGGAAACTGCCTGGGGTAGAAAATTAAAAACAGTATAATATATGATATGACAATTCATAAAAGAAACTGAAAGGCTGATAAGTGTTGTTGCATCGGCATTTAGCACTTTCCACAAGATAAATACTACTAATTGATTTGGATTTGATATGGTCATTAACATGTAGCCTAATTCTACTTTTACATCACTATTAATCAGGATTAAATCTAGTTGAGTCTGTAGCTCCACTCAGCATTTCCAGGCTCCCAAATATCAAATTAAAAAAGGTGGAAAAATTATTGAAAAAAAAAGAAAAAAAAAAGGTAAATTTTTAATTTCTACTACTGGAGCCTCTGTCCTGAAGAACATAAAGTGAGTAAAACCTCTTGCATAATGGATGCTTCAAGAGAAGGGATAGACACTTGTTATTGAAAACAAAAGAAGTGAAAGCCTCTGCAGAATATTCCATGGACTGCACTTTACCTCTCCAGCCAAGACTGCAATTTTAAGACCACATGTTTCTTCAGAGGGATGGAGCACCTCTCTGTGAGGAAAGTCTGAGAGAATTGGGACTGCCCACTGGATAAAAGAAGGCTTTGCGGTGACCTTACTGCACCCTTCCAGTACCTGAAGAGAGCCTACAAAAAAAGTGGAGGGAGACTATTTACAAGAGCAAGTAATGACAGAACAAGGGGAAATTGCTCCAAACTGAAAGACAGCAGGTTTAGATTAGATATTATGAAAAAAATTTGTTGCGAGGGTGAAGAGGCCCTAGGACACATTGGCCAGAAGAGAAGTTGTGGCTGCTCCATCCCTGGGACTGTGTACAGACAGGCTGAATGAGGCTCTGAGAAACCTGCTGTAGTGGAAGGAGTCCCTGATCATGGCAGGGGGCTTGGAACTAGATGATCTTTAAGATACTTTCCAATCCAAATCATTCTATGACTCTGTTATTCTATATGTCACCAGAAATCACAGTGGAAAAAAGCATGAATTTGATATGATGTGATTTAAGGGGAAATCAGTATCAAATTAGAATAAAAGATAAAATTATCTTCATGTTTTTCTCGTTTGAAATTACTCTAGATTTTGCTTTTCAAAATGTATAATTGTTTCCTAAAGTTAAGAGAGTGGGGATAGTACATGAAGGGTCAAATTTTATTTCCACGTGACTTATGGAGCTGGCTGCTATTTTAAGCAGAAACTGATTGATGTTGTGCGGGGCAGAGAGAGGTTTGGAAAATTAACATAAATATAAAAAATAACTATCATTAAATATCAGAGTTAAGAAATAATTTTAATAGATAAAACAGGTGATTTTTGTGAGCTTTTAGGCCATGTACAGACTTGACATGCAGGCTTTGGAAGTCTGCTTATGTTGATTCTGCATTTTCCTGAGTTGCAGAGAAGCACTTGTAAAACAAACTAGCTTTTATTGGAATATTTTGCTACAAAATCAATGTGTCCCAAGAAGGGAATGATAGAAGAGATGTGTCCCTACAAGTATAGACGTCCATTTCTCATTGTTTCAGAACATCTGGTCTTGGTTTTACAGGTAATAATATACCTATTGCCTGAACCTACTACACCTCTCACCATGTAGAGTTTTATATGAGGAATTCTGTTGATGCTTATTGTTGCTGGGAACAGTAGCAGCATCCAGATGTGATTAAAGCATGAAGTAAATTCCAGGGGAGAGAAGGGTGTGGGAAAGTTTAATAAATGCATAAAGTGTATAACTTTAAACACATACATGGTTTCAGGATTTTAGAAATATTGATTTAACCAGCATAAGAAAGACTGCTGAATACTCCAAATTGCACATCCTGAGCTTCCTCTGATAGCCAGAAAGCAAATATACCAGAAAAATTTATGAATAATACTAAAAAAACAAGTTCCTCATGGTAATCTAATGCAATTGTCTTAAACTTTCTTCTCCCTTCTTCCTTCACTAAGTTTCAACCTTTTCAGCAACTAGAAGTTCACAAAAAGACATGTCATCTCAGTATATCTGTGTTTTCTATACAATATAATTTCAAAGCCACCGAATATAGCCATACTTAGGGAAAATGCCTGTGATTTGGTGGTGTGGTTTTTTTTACTATTTTATACCACCTTCCAACAGATTTTTGCTATATTTGACATATTGATGAAAGCAGTATTTTGGTTTTCCACTTTTAGCAACAAGCTCTTTTCTTCTCACTGTTAAACATAATGTTTTTATTTCAACAGTTGTCCTCAACAATAGGAGGGCAGCCAGAGATATATTTTGGTTCTAGTCCTATAAGAGGCTTTTAGTACCTTTGAGTAGAGAGGACTGGATATCTGTAAAATTCTCTTGGGACTGTTTGCTTGCATAGTGTGGAATTGCATTTACATTCTGCTTTCCTGGGCAGCTTTCAGGTTGTCAGCTGTGTGTTTAGTTGTACCTTGAGTGCCTGTAGAACTGCTTGGCTCTAATCTTGTGAAAAAAAGTAGTGATGGCTGACTTCTACAGCAGATTCTGAAGTATGTGGATGAGTCTGGTGAATGTGGTAGTTTGAGTAAAGTAGCAGTGTGGAAGCATGCCCCACTTCTCTCTCTCTCCTTCCTAAGTTTCTTTGTATTACAGAGCTAAGAAATGCTTTGGTTCTGTGCAGCTCATTTTCGCTGGGGTTTGTGAGTTGGTTCTCATGCTGTGGAATAGTTATGAGGCATGGTTTCATGACCACCTGTGCTGCCTTTACTCCTTGAGACACTGTGAAACTCTCAGCAAGAGGCTGGGGAATGGGGAGATAGCATCACTTGGTGTTCAGAACCTTCTAATACCTGGACATGAGTAGTCTTGGGCTCCCCACATGGGTCCATGGGACTTTCCTAACACACAGCTGCTGTCACCTACAGCCACCTGTGAGTAACACTTCTGCCTTATACTCTTTAACCTAAGCACCCTTCCCAGACATGAGTTAACAGAACTACTGATGCTGCACAATGCCCTTTCCAAGTTGTGGCCTCTTCAGGCCTACAAAGGCATCTTCTAAAGAGATTGATTACACATAATAATTAATAATTGAGTCTGATACTGTCTCATATCCATTTAACATTGAGCTTGGATGTGCATCTCTTTCATGGTTTTCTCACCTACCACATCCTACCAACTCGTTTGTCCTTCTACACTGCTATTCCTACTGACAACTAGAAATAAACCTGTAAGCTGATGATATAGGCGCCTGGCCAGACACGGTTTCAGGGTGCCTGGATGTTTTATGTCATATTCAAAAGTGATTCATCTTCACCCTTATCTTGCACCTGGCATCTGATGGTACATACTTTGCTTTTCTGCATCCAGCAACCTGTTAACTGGGCAGTCACCGTTTTTCCCAATGAGCAACAGAACCCACAGCCAGAATGTGCAGATACATAGGTGCATATGGAAGGGGGAAAAGCCAAACAGAAGGAACAGTTTTCATTTTAGTGAATTGCATAGTCTGCAATGCACAGTGATGTGTTACCATATGCAGTCTCTAAAAGGTTTTTTCAAGCAATGCCTTGTTAGAGGGACTCAGCATTGTCTGGGTAAAGGTGACTTGTCTGGTTGCTGGAAACAAAATCTGCAAAAGACATAGGTCAAGCTTTGCCTGATGAATGCAGGTGACCCTTATATTGTTCATCTGTTTAATTACTTTTTTACTGGTATGAGTGTTGTGTTGCCTATATTTTACCTCGTTGTTGTTTAGTTTGGCTTTTGTATTTTCTGTTCAAAAACTGTGTCTTGAGGCAGGAAATCTGTTCAGGAAGACATCTCAGTTTCCATCGTGTTTGTACACTAAGCTTGTAAGAATAATTACAAAGGTGAACCAAGGAGAAATTAGAAAAGGGAATATACTTGAGCCCTAGTTTACTCTCTATGTGACTTTGCTACTGTTGCCCATGAAGATCAATACACTTGGATTGGTAGTTCCCTTGCTGTTGCCTCTTCATGGAGCGCTTCTGCTGCAAAAGATGTTTCCTTCTACTGAGAGTGTTGTCTATCCTGGGTCCACAGCCTCTATGGCCCAGCCCTGACAATCTGGGGGGAACAGAGGCTTTTCTGTATGAGCATGGCTGCATGCAAGAAATCACCTGCGGCTCATTTGTAGGAAAGATTAAAAAAAAGTCCTATAACTGAAGGGAAGGTCAACAGATGTCTCCTTGTGCAAGCTTTCACAGCCTATCTCTCACAATCAACTAGTTTCTCTCAATCAAATAACAAAGTTTTGCTTTGGAGGTTGAAATGTCAGATCATTGTAGAAATGTGTTTTCTTCTATGTGAGATAGGTTGTTAATGACCAAATGCAATTGTTATGGGAAGTTAAGTGATATCTGCCGGAGATGTTTCTCTTGATCTTTCTTCTTTTCCAAACAACCAATACCTTTGTTTTGGCCCACCTGGCTATCATTTCTCTTTCCATTACACAATAATGTGCCAATGGTGGCATGGAACATGCAGGAAAAATCTAGAAAAGCACAGACAGACCACTTGAGTGTATAAGTACTAGAAAAGCATAAATTTATGAATTGTACAAGTTCAATGAAGTATTTGGTTACACAACTATTGTTTGAAATTTGCATTAATTACTTGAAGATACTGCCATTGTGCTCTGTTTGAGGATTTTTTTCCTTAAGAATTTTAAAAATATGGTTGGAGAGAGTCAATGTTGAACTCTTTAGATTGCTGCTTGGATTACATAATGTAGTTTGAGTTACTTTGAAACTTATACTTTGATGCATGAAAATAAGAAAATGTAAAAAGCTTCATTTTTAGTTTGTCTCTGAATAAAAGCAATATGTAATATTATCTTTGTATAACTGTAAAGCAAATAATTGGACATCTGCCAGAAAACAAAAGGGAACAAACCTATTTATCATTGCAGATTGTCATTTTGCACCACTTGGAAGGAATCTTTTACTAGTAATTTTGAATTTAAAATAACTAAATGGAAGTTTACCTATGCAGAATTAGGAAATGATTTTTTGTATTACGTCCTTTGCAATGCCTAAAAGACCTCATGATTTATCAATGAACATCCCTGCGCAATATTTAGAAGGTCTACTGTTAACAAGGGTATTTTTTAATTGACTTTTAAGGGTCCAAGTGTTTAACCAGCAGAAATGGCTGCAGATCTTCTTCCTCTTCTTCTTCTTCTTGTGACAAGAAAATAATTTCAGAAAAAGTATGCTTTAAACATTAAAGAATTTTCTGTCCTCTTAAGTAAATATAGGATACTTTCTCTTAAGTATTAAATAGCTTTTTTGGGTTGGGTTTCTATTAATAATTCAAGTTTCATCCTGTCACCACAACTGTTCTACTTTCATTTGCTAGGGGATATGATGAAATTGGCCAGCTCAACAATGACAGGCACTCTTGTTAGGGCTTTCTATGGTTTGTGTAGTACCAACAGTACTAAAGTTTTGAGTCTGATTAGGTATTAGGCTAATTCTCTGGTAAAATGCTGAAGGAAATAGTGTCAAAATCTTTACTAAAGTCCAGGTAAATAACATCCACATAGCTTCTCCCTCATCCAATAAACAGGTGACCTTGCTGTGGGAGGAGATTAGGTTGGTCAAACTGTACCATGCCTTTCCTAACCTCTTCTGACTGGACCTGATACCACTGACCTGTATGTGCTGCATGCACACTCTGTAAATGAAATCATCCAGCTCATTCATTTTCAACAAAGTCATTCTTCTATCAAATCAATTCCTCTTCATTTTAGAGGCAAGAACATTGTGTGGGACAGTATCAAACGCATTGAACAAGTATAGGCAGATGACATCAGTTACACTTTCGTTTTCCACAAATGCTGTAATACATCCCTGAATGACATTCAATTTGTGAGGCATGATTTGTCTTTGGTGAAGCTACATTGGCCATCACCAATCAACTTTCTGTTTTCCATGTGCCTTGACATAGTTACCAGAAAGATCTGCCCCATGATCTTGTCAGACACAGATTTGATATTCACTGGCCTGTAGTTCCTGAAATGTTCCTTTTTCTCTTTTTAGAAATGGGGAATATGTTTTTCAATTACTGGAAAGTTCACCAGAATGCCACACTGGTATTATGGACAAGGGTTTAACAGCTTCTTCCACCAGTACCCTCAGAACTCTTAGATACATCTCATCAGGTCCCACAGATTTGAGTATATTGACGCTCCCGAGATGGTTTGAGCTTGATCTTACTGCTGTCTCTTCCTTTGGATTGTGTGAATTGGGTTGTGTGGCTAAACTTCTTGCTAGTGAAGACTGAGGCAAAAAAATTTTGAATACCTCACCCTTCTTCATGTCTGTTGTAACTGAGTCCCCCATTTCACTGCTCAAGGCAGATGGTACACTTTCCTCCATCCTCTTCTGTTAGTCTGAGTGCCTGGAAAAAATCTTATTATACTTTACATTTGTAGGTAAATTCAGTTCCATCTGTGCCTTTAATTTTCTGATCTCCACCTTGTGCTATCAGGCCACATCCCTATCATCTCTCCAAGATGCATATTCCTTGTCTCCAGTGCTTTCCACTTTGTTTTGTGTTTTGGTTTGGCTAAGAGGTGTTGACTTTGCCATACTGACCTAGCCCTTCCTGTCTGACTTCTTGTTCTACCTCTAACCCCACCTCTCTGATAAATTCTTCTGCAACAGCTTTTCTACTGAATAATAGGTTCAGCTGCACCACTCCTCTGCTTGGATTTTCAATCACTAGGAAGTTTTCCTTAATGCACTCCTCTACTTTCTCGGACTGCTTGATGTTACTTGTTGCACTTTTCTAGCAGATGTCTTGGTGGCTGAAGACCCCTATCAGGATCAGAGCCATGACCATGATGCTATCTGCAGCCTATAAATAACTTTTCATCAGTTCCCTCATCTTGACCAGGGGGCCTTTACTGGGCACCTACCCAAAAGTCACCCTTGTTTTCTTGGTCTTTAATTTTCACCCATAGTTCTCAACCTGTGCATTGTCGCTCTTTGAAGACCGTTCTGTGCAATCATCCCCATTTTTACACAAATGGCAGCTCCTGCACTTCTCCTTCTCTGTCTGTCCCTTCAGAATATTTTCTAGCTGTCAGAAAAAGTATGAGACCGTCATTCTGCTCCTTGTCTCTTTCTTCCAGCTCAGGGGATTGGGTGGCCCCAGAACAACGGGTCTTACTATTAAAGACTGAAGGAAAGAAGGCCTTAAATATCTCTTAGTTTTGCTTATTCTTTGTCACTATGTTTTCCTCTGCATCCAATACTGGATGGAGATTCTCCTAACTCTCCTTTTCTTAATTTCTATAAACATTTCCTATTTTCTTTTATAACTGTAGTCAGATTGAGTTCTAGTTGGGCTTTAGCCCTTCTAATTTTCTCTGTGGATAACTTCACAACATTGTTGTAGTTCTCCCAGGTTGTCTGCCCCTTCTTCTGAAGGTCATAAAGCCTCTTTTTGTCCCTGCATTCCTGCCAAAATTCTCTGGTCAGCCAGGCTAATCTTCTTCCTCACCAACTCATCTTTCAACACATGGGGACAGCCTGCTCCTGTGCTTATAAGGACTCCTTCTTTAAGGAAGCCCAGCCCAGTCTTTCTGGGCTCTTCAGGACAGATTGCCAGAGAACTCTCTTAGCCAGGCTCCGAAAGAGACCAAAGTATGACCTTCAGAAGTCCATAGAACTTTAGTAAAACCATCACAGGTACAGAAATTGTTTTGTCAGCTGTCCTGAGAGGGATCATCCCTGAAGACAGCAATGGGTACAAATCCATAGTTCTGTCTTTCACTCTTACTTCATTTCTGTATATTTCCTTCTTCATTGCTTATATTATGTGCATTTCTCTCATGTTTTAACACAACTTATTCTAGAGGAAAGAGCTGAAGAAATACTGCTGCCAAGGGTTTTCTCTTACCTTGTACAAGTTTCATGACTTGATCTACAGAAAAAAATTATCTATAGAATGTCTTTTTTGATGCATAGTAATAGCAACAATAATAAAGAGGACTAGAACTCTTAAGGTTTTCAACAGAGTCAAAAGAGTGTGTCACTGAAGTTTTGAAGAAATATTTAACAAATTTGCAAAGAAAAAATCACAACATAATTCAAATACTTCAAGTAAGAAGTTTTTACAATAAACCAGGTAAACATTTGTGATTGTATATTCAAGTTTACACATCATTCCTTTCTGAATGTAGCTGGTACATAGTTGATCCTCATGTAAGGAAACCATTTTCTGAAACAGGGAGTGAAGCAGAGTTACATAATCTTAAGTCAAAGCTTTTGCTCTTCATTCTGCAGAAAATACCTTTCCAGAATTCAAAAGTACATATATGAGCTTAAATTTCTGATATATGTGCATTTTAATAATAACAAGCCTTGAGCCTGAGTAGTTATCATGAACCTAAAATGGAAGAATGAAACTAGAACTGTTTAACACTGCTATGTTAATCCACATATAGGTGTACAGCACTTCTCTTCAAACATGCTATTATGAACTTCAAATTGCAAGATGAAAAGCTACAAAATAGAAATACACATATCTATGTTCAGTTTGAGTAATGTAAAAGGTAAAAATATTCTCTTGAAAAAATATCCTAAAAATGTTTCAATCACCATTTAAGTGAGGTTTTAATGTTCTAAATCACCATTTTAAATACATCCCTTTTCAAGTCTCTGTGTGTACACTGATATCATGACAGGTGTTTCACCTCTTAAAGAGTTGCCTCAGATGAAATACTATTGATAAGCAATTATATTTGAATTACAGTAATGCTTAGTGATGTCTTCCTTTGCTACTCTTATATAAACTGAAAATATTTTCTGTAAAATATTTGCTACAGAACTGACAACCATGAAAATTGACTTTTAAGACCCCAGTATTATACCTGGCAAGTGTAGGTGTTGGGTTATTATGTTTCATGCACCTGGTAATCAGTGACAAATCTCTACTGATTCCAGTAATTAGAGTGAATCTCTGCAGAAGTAACAGGTCACAACTAATTCCTCTGACCTAATCTCATATCGAGTCATATTCTCTGAGCAGTTCTACCAGGATGGTACTTTCTGCATCACTATGTGGCATACAAATTTATCAGTTAGAGTGCTCTTCTACAGTAACTGGAGACTGAAAAGCATCTGCTAAAAATCTTGCTGTAGCTACGAAATACCTGGTGATGATCACAGTACCATGTGTGCAGTGTTGTTCTGTTTAGAACTTTTGCCTTGAGAAAAATCTAAAAGATCCATATTTTTGCAAGTTCTAATTTAATCACACCCTGCATAAAGAAGATTTTTATGAAAGGCTTATATGATAATCACTTCCTCAATGTCAATATTTTTTATACTAACCACTTTATATAAAATTGCTTTTTTGCTAATCTACCTCTTTGGGTTTAGATTCCCCTGTATCTGATTAGTAGGTCCTGTCTATTTGCTTTTTAATATTTTTTAAGTAAATTTTGCTCCTTTAAGCTTTATTTCTTCCTCATATGTCATGAAATTACACAGAAAGCATATGTTTATTTGTGTATTGTATTTACTAAAGGTTTAAATTCTAACTGAAATCTGGAGTACTACTGAAAACCTAAAGGAGAAACATCTAATGAGAACATATTTTCTAAATAAAACATATCTTAGCTGTATTACTAGCTCAAACAGAGACAGTGCAAATCATAAAATGAAGAGATTCTCATCCCTGATCAAGAAAACTGGCAAACCCAAAACTTAAATGTGTGTTCCTGTTAACAGTTGTGTGGCTGTCACGAATTATCATGGAATAGCAGGATGATGAATCTGATAAGATCGTGTGTAAATTTAGTTATTATTTACTGAGTGTTTGAGTTGAAGGAAAATTTGAATGGAAAAGCAAAATGACAAACTGTTCCACGATGATGTAAACAAAGAAAGGAAAGCTTTGTCAGTTGGAGTAGTCATATAGAAGAATATCACATTTTCAATGAGCTTATATATTTACATAGCCTATTTCTTTTTCCTTTGGATACCTCTTCTCTCTCTGATTCTTTCATTCTACTTAAATCGTGTTGTGCTTTAAGAGAATTTTTGCATTTTTCTATCGCAGTGATTGCTCCTGAAAGAGTAGGGCAGTGAGGCCTCACAATCTAACTGGTATTGATGTCGAAATACAGCCTCTGGCAATCTGGATGGATCAAAAGTACAATTAGCCCAGGGACTCTGATATGTGGACTTCCATAATTTGCAGCTTGTGGAGAAAATAAGAAATTAGCATCTTCACTTTCTCAGCTGCAAAAGAAAGATAACACTTTTATATGCCTGCTTCTCTAGGGATATTGCTGATGGAATACGATAATCTAATTAATTTGGAGCAGTGTATATTGTGTGGTATATTTTTTTTCAAAGCTTTCTCTATAAAATATCAGTCTGCCCCTTCTTACAAAAAAGCTGTAGCTAATAACACTACATTATGGGAATTTTCATATGAACAGATGACTGAGGCTGCAGGCTTGAACAAAAGAAAACTACTGCAAGATCCAAGTTTATTTGTCATAGCCTTGAGAGTCATGAGTCTCCTCCATGCTTTAAAGTGAAGGAGAGAGGAAAATGCTTTTATCATTAAAAAGTACATTTGATATCATGTGACCATCTTAGAAAGTGGTGAACAAATATTTTTCCATTAGAAGTTATTTTTTTCTCTAGAGAATCTCATGTATTACACTTAATCATTATTCATTAATTAATCAATCATTAATGACTAGACAAAAGTGTTGTTTACTGAATTTAAAAGCCTAACCAGCTTCCAGAGATGTTGTACTTCTTAATGCATGTTTTATATTTAAAGGTGTATTGAAGCATTAAAACAGAAATCTTGAAATGAACCTCAGTTAAGAACACAGAATGCATTATGAAATCTTGTAAAGAGACAGAAGTAAGAATTCATATCTGTTCTTGGCAGAAACTTGAAATGACAAAAATTACCCCAGGAAAAAATGGGGATTTTGGCATCCTTACACAGAAAAATTAGTTTTGTAAAGCTATGGTTCAAAAAAACAAGACTACTGTGTCTTTATGCATTAAAGGGAAAGCATACTGAATCAAGAATGATGGATTACCATGACATAGATGTTATCAGAGTTGTGAAGTTAATGACAACTATATTTCTTTCCCTAGTACTTTTCTGTAATTTTATGTAGACTTGCTAACCTTGCTTCAATTAAGTCTATTATTTTTGTGAAGTTGAAAACTTTTATGGTGATCAAATCCTTTAAGGCATTTTTGATGGGATATAAACATGTGAAAGTGCCAAAATGACTGAGACTAGTGCCAAATGCCTAGTTTCCTGAGACTTTTATGAAATATTCAGTCTGATTTAATTTCTACCAGTGTTATTCAGCTGGGCCACCTCTTATCCTACACCTGGCAGTAAAACCTCAGCATCTACAGAATGCTGCTATGTCTGCATCTATAGATGCTTCCAAATTAAGACTATAACAATTTGGTCTTCTATTTCTCTAGATAAGGAAGAAGGCAAGGAATCTTAGGTAACAATTGCTAAAATTTAGTCCATGGACTCAAATGTTACTGAAGTCAAGACTATGGCCTTGTGCACATGCTTATATGCTATTTACATTTAAAAAATTTTCTTACATTGACTTAAAGAGGTCTGTCTGGTTTTGTTTGGTTACTTATGTCTTCTGAAAACTCAGTCTTGTGATCAGTTTGTGGCTATTTGTCTGCAGAATGTACAAATCGAGCACTCAAGGAAATTGAACATTTTTAGGGTTCCCAAGCCTGAATTTGAATAAATTTATGTAGCAACATTGAAACCCAGTGCTCTAGAATGCAGCCCAGAGACAAGTGGTCTCCTAAACACGGAACTATTCACACAACTTATGATGCATTGGTCTGTGCGTTCTAATTCAGAGTTTTATAGCCAAAACACAGATGGAAATTATGAACAGGTAAATTTAGTGCATGATGTGGAAGGCTGGAGAAAACATTTAAAAATAAATAATCTACACTTAATGTGCTGCCTTAACTATCATTATTTATTTGATATCACAGTGTCCATGTATAAAATTATTCTTTCTCTCTTCAGAGGGAGGCTACACTGAATTCATTATGTGAGTCATTTAGCTAGAATACCTGTAAATGTACCCTTTAATGAAATGAAAACTGAATAAAATCTGCTTAGAGTTCTTCAGAGGGTCAGAAAATGCCCCCAGCACCTTCAGCTACTTATACTAAGCTGAAAGCAAAATGGTCCAAGAATTACTGATTCCATTAAAAACTCCATCCTGTAGTTTTATAATATTCAGCTATTGTAGCTGAAATTAAATCCAGCCTGATCCAGCTAGACAGCCTCCTCTCTACATGTGTATGAAGAATTCTTATGAACCTTCCACTGGAAAGAATGAATGCTACTTTTCAATTCTGTAGTGGTCAGATTTGTAGATGGGGATGGAGGCATAACTCAGCCTTTTCCTCATTGTCCTTAGACTCACACTAGACCTCAAAACTGTAAAAGAATAAAAATACCAGTGTTCACATACTGAAACAATAATATAGAATCCCAAACACCACTGAAACTCTGTGATTTATACATTTCAGATGGCTTATTTTTGTATTTGTGTTTGTTCAATGGATTGGTAAGTGATCTTCTCAAGTTGTTGAAATGCAGCCTCTAAAATACAATTTACAATACAATGACATGCTGACTCACTTCTAGTGTGCTTTGAAATATAAGTGACAGGCACAGAAAGTTTTCAGAGTAGCACTAAAATTATTATCTCTTTAGCTACCAACATCACAAAGTCAGGACAATTAATTCTAGTTCAAAAATCACCATTCACAGCATGGATTTTTTGGCTGTTACTAAGGTAACATAATTGTTGATGTGTATCCACAATGGAGTCCAATATGTCTCCCAAGCCTCTGCTCTCAAAATCTTGCACAGAAATAGTTTGAATTTGCTTGTGTCAGGGAAATAAGCATGACTAAATGCAAAGTACTGCTGTACTTCCTTACTTCTTACCCATTTAGATCCTCCTGTGTGTAATGTTGCATGTAACAGATTCAAAATGAAGGTCTCATGCAAAACTTCAGCACACTTGAGATCTGTCCCTTCCCTAGATAGCCTTCTTTATGATATGCTTCTCTATACCGCAGTTCTGACTTCAAGCTCAATTATTCATTATTATTAACTGCCATTTCTCAGGTTTTACATTTCCTCATACGAGGAAAAGCCACCTAAGAAGTTTATAAAAATGTTTAAATTATTTAAAACACAAGTAACTGTTCTTTCTATCCTCAAAATCTACTTTGACTTAGCCTTTCTCTTACAGTTACTTTTTTAATAATACAGATTTTTTTTAATATATTGTATTAACCTGGTGCCTCACTGAAAAAAAATAGCAAAGTAAAACTGCAAAATGTACAAAGTTTTTTCCTACACTATGCTGTAGTAAGAAATAAGCTGCACAGTGCTAGAGCTCTTAGAGCCAATATAAAAATCATTGTTCTAGAGGATCTCCTATGAATCTCTTCTTTAACTCACAAAATTGAAGTAAAAAGAGTGTTTCAGTTATTTCTACGCTTTTGCTGCAACAAATGACTTTTCAGTGCTAAGTCAGTCATGCTAGTCATTAAGTTCTCCAACGTTTCTCAAAAGAAACTTTTCATAATATGGATTTTGGTGTTTTGGTTTGGTGGTTTGACAAGTAAGACAAGTGACATCACAAATACTGTCTGTTTTATTCAAAACTTTTTCAGATGCAGGATTTATTTGACCCCATAACCATTCCTTCTATTCTTGTGCAGTCTTCTTTCATCCATTGCAGTCTGATATTAGTTTATTCAGTCTGCCTGTCAGTCATAAAGAATGCAAATTTCTTTCAAAGTCTGTTAGAGGCTAGCTTGCCAAGTAGGATCCCTTGCTGCCTTGATTATGATTTCAGTGGTGTTTACCATACATTTTACTTAACAGAATTTCCTTGTTCTCATCTTTCTAAAGTAATTCTGTATTCAGCTGAGATCCTTTGAGGTTGTCAGAAGACCTAAGATTTGGCGACTTCTTGGTCAAGTGCTCATCCACATACCCAGTGCCCAGCTCCTATTCATGCTATGAATACATGTGTTAAAAGACTGCTGCTGCCCAATTGTTTTGCAGTGAATGTGAGCAGTAAGATAGTATGGTAATTCAAACTCATGGTAATAAATTACTGGTCTCCTGGCAAATGAGCAGAAACACAAATGAGCAGGAGCCCCTCAGTAAAGAAAAGTATGCATAATAATGAGTGCACAGCTATTTAAATTGCTTGGTTATCCCTTGGCTGAGCTGAATCATTTCAGTTACAGCAGAAAAAACTCAAGCAGATTTTTTTTTTATAAAATTTGGAAAAAGTAAAGAAAATTGTTGAAATTATAGCTAGTGACATTCAAAGGCAGCATCAGTGTATACGCATGTCCTTTTGTAAACTTAACAAAAAAATCATATTTGAGGGGAAAAGGAGTTTAAATATTGAAATTTTTTATTATGAATTTTCTCTTGTTAAAGGTATCTCTTAATTAAACAATAATGTAAGTTAATAAAAATACCAAATTTGGAACACTTTGAGAAAAGATAATTTTTTTTCCAGAGGAAAAGACCCAGATATTAACATCTCCTAGAAGTGCTGCATCCTTCTAAAGAAAACATAACATCTTACAGTACCCAGATTTTAAAAGCTTAAAATTACTTGAAAACGTTGCTCTGTGAACTTAGCTTGATTTTACATTTACATGATCTTTGCAAGTTCCACATTAATAAAATAAATTACATTAATTTTAAATCTCTAAGTTAATAATACTGCGGTAATGTAAGAGAAGCACTTTCTCAAAAACTGAGTGTTTCCCTCTACACAAATGTCCTAACTTGTCTGTTTTCTCTGAATGTTAATGAAAAAGTGGTTTCTACAATATTAAAATTCCTTGTGGCCAGAGAGCAGATTGTCTAGCCCCTTCATTTTCCTCCTTTATGTCTTTCTGCTATAATGAAAATGCCAAAAAATGATGTTTCACCCAGTATTTAAGAAATATGCAAGCATACAGCCAAACTGCTGTTGCATAGCAAAAAGCTCTGGTATGACTGTCAGTGTACCTCTGTGTAGGGAGAAGTCCACATGTATCTGATGGATACATTTGTCAATGCAAATCTGGTCAGCTCTACTGTTTACAGAACTTCCTGTAGGTGTATTTGAAGAACAGATGATATTCTGAACTAATACTTATTATTTATTGATCTAGATGCAGCTAGGAAAAAACAAACCTAATGTTCTCTTACCCACTCAACAAAGCTCAGGTGCCTGGTGCAGTTTAGGAGTACAGCACTTGACATGTTCCCAAGTCACTTTTCCATGGACTGGCCATCCACTATGCCAGTGGATGGGTTTAAAATGGGTTTTTAAACCCAAATATCCTAACAAAAGACCAACAAGCAAGCAGAATGACCTTGTTCCATATTATTGTACTATTTGTGCTTATTGAGACAGACTAGTACATGTCCTGGTGACATTATCTTCAGTGCAAAAAGAGAGGGTGTACACAAAAGTTACTGAGTTTAATGGCAGGAAAAAACCCAGTGCCATTCAAGTAGATTTTTTTTCAGTGGTTAAATGGATGACCAAGACATCAATATTCTTTTATACATTGAGGCCTTGCATCCTCTGAAAATTACAGGCAAAATATTAATGTTCAAATCTAAAATACTTCAAATTGTTTCTATATCTCAGAAAAGTTAAAACTAAACCTATGCTTTCTTATCTACCAAGCATCATTTTTGAATTTGGTTTTAAGCTTTAAAACCCTACTGAAAGCAGTTTCAAAATACCTGGTGTGATAATCAATTATTTTTCCAGAAATCTCAGGGCTTGTCAGCTTGTAGACGTCAGTGTGCAATAGTTTGTACTCTGAATTAACCACAGCCTTGCACCACAGTAAAGCACTTAAAAAAACTTTAATTTGCAGGGAGAATGTGGCTAAGAAGAAAGCATGGTGCAATATGAACCTGGAGTTGGGGGCACAACAAGAACAAGCTTGTGGAGCTCAATGTAAAACACTGAAAATTTATGTACCATCAATCTCACTGTCAAGTAACATCTTTTAGGAGACAGCTGCTTTTCAGTGGCTACTGAAGCTAGGGTCCTATATTGTTTATATTCTTGCTTTCTTGTCTTTCTAAATGCTAATGTTTGTTAAAATTGTCTCATTTTTTTTCACTTTTGTCTTGACTCCTGTTTCAGTTATCTCTAAAAAGATTTAAGTCATACGTGTATGCTG
Organism: Melospiza melodia melodia; assembly: GCF_035770615.1. Classification (NCBI taxonomy): domain Eukaryota; kingdom Metazoa; phylum Chordata; class Aves; order Passeriformes; family Passerellidae; genus Melospiza; species Melospiza melodia. The sequence continues at coordinate 66,410,818 of NC_086226.1, forward strand.
TTTTGCAAAGACGCTCTACGTGCTTCTATGTGGACCAAGAACATGGAGCAGCACTGTGGTAGTATTCTCTGCAAGCTGATCAGCTCTGTTAAAAAGGTGATTGCTCTAACTCTGCTGCGCTAACATGGGTGTCCTTGTTGTGAGACCTATGGTATGTATTATTCTCTGCCACAGATATTTATTGGTTCATTAAAAGCTTGCCCTGAACCTCACATGAGGTGTATAACAAAGAACAGACATTTTTTGAGTGTCTGCCACAGAAAAGAATCTCTAAAATGTTGTAAGGAAATACTGGGAAAGACCACATTTTTTTTCCCATTAGATTTTCATTTGGCCTGACAGTGTTGGAGTGATGTAAAGAAATTTAACTGTAGCCTTTTTTTGTTTTCAAGTTTTTTAGAAAATGCAGTCTTGCTACAAGGAGCTGTCACCCTGATTTTGATATTAAATTCAGTAGACATAGATAAAACGTATTTTTCTACCAGGGACTCCCTAGTGCCACATTTTTCAAGAGTTCTTATGCAATAACCTGTTTGTCAGTGAACGGAAGGCAATGTTGATCACCTAAACTCTCCTAATGTGCCTGCCTGCAAATCTCTGAAGTATTTGCATGTAGCTCATTGCTGCAGACTGTGGCAAGTAGTAAAATATCGCCATACTACTTGTCCAGGAATTTCTTCCAAAGTTGGTGCTGACTAGTTCCATTACATATGTATTTCTTCCTTGCATTTTGCAAATCCGTTACTACAGGAAATTAAGAAGATTCATTCAAGTAATGTTGAGAGGAAGTCACACAAATAGCACCTAATAAGAACTAACATCTTTCTGATAGAAAATACTACATAATAGTGATTTCTAAAACATTCCTACTTGAAGGAATTATTTATTCCCCTCAACTCCTCAGAAAAATTTAGTTAAAAAAAGAGAGAAAGACATGGAAAATTAGCAAAAAGTGCATCAGGCACTTTTTTTTTAGATCTCAGAGCCTGTGTTATTATGTCTTTCTGTGACCTCCTACCTTTTACTCTAAAAATTAAAAAAGCAAAAAATATTACAAGCCTAAAGCCTGCTAAGAGAGAGAAGCTCACACTCAAACCTAGAAAGAGAGACACAGGGTCCTTAACTTCTGCCTAACTTACAGCATTAGGTAAAATATTGTGTTTAATAATGTGTAAGACAATATCAATATTTTTTTCCCTAGTTTTTAACTTTTGGTCCTAGCTTTTAAATAATGTCTATCACTCTTTCCTACTTATGTTTTCACTTTCTTTAGAATTTGAATCTTGAGCAACAAAACTGGGAGGAAATATTCTACTACTCACATTTTTCCACTTGACACTCTTGTAAGAAAATAAACAACACTGATTTTTTTTTCCAACAATTTAGGTATTGCTTTTGATATTCTTTTGATAAGAACACAGGCATTCAATGACTGTCCCACAGATCAGGCATTTAATCTTCCTAACTTAAGAAAAGAAAGGTTTAACTTTTGTCTAGAACTTCAGATGTTTCAAATAAGATCTCTTATCTTTCTCAGAAACTTCAAGTCCAGCTTCTGCTGGGATAGCATGCAACTGATTTGAAGAATTTTTGTCATATTTTGCAAAACAAAAGGTTTTAAGTATTTTGTACACTGAATGATCATAAAGGGATATACTTGGTTTATAATTTTTTAAGATAAAGTTCTTTAAGTTCTTTTGGGCTGTTCATATGTGAAATCTTATTTCAAGAGCAAGTTGTAAGTTCTATAACTTTGAAGTTATAGAGTTTTCTTTCCGATTACAATTTCTTTCAGTTTCTGGATCATTTATGGACCAGAATGTGACTTGTCTTGCCATATAGCTCACCAAAATAAAAAAAAATGAACAAGCATGGAGTAAATAAATACTCTCATTATGAAAAAAACCCCAAAGTTTAATATTGTTAGGCCTTGAACTGGGATAAGACTAAAACAATCCCTACCCAAATCAGTATTTTCTTCTCCTTATACAGCTCCCCTTGCCTTTACTCTGATTCTGACACAGAAGTATCAGAATCTGACCTCACAACATAGTAACAATTACCAGGAAAGCAGGGAAAGGAGATTTCCAGGGCATATACTTGTATCAGCCAGACAATGAATGCTTGACCTACCAGGTTATTTATTTGGGTCAAACTCTTGGAGGAGGAGGAGGTCAAGCACATCCTTTGGCTAGAGTGTCTTTGCCATGAGTCTGCCCAGTTGTGAAATTTGTGGCCCACAGAGGTGGATCCAGCAATGAAAAGAGCTTTTTTTTTAAACAAAGTCTGAGAAACCCTGGGAGAAGATAGACAGGCTTTTGAAAAGCATGAAAAAATGTTCCTGATTACCAGTAATGACTGGACAATGGTTATTCCCACTTAGGAAGGTGGGCCATTTCAAATCAATCTGAAAGAATTAGTCTGCAAGGCTGGGCTGAGGGAATAGGGGGAGGATTGTGAATAAATATTTTCTATTTCACCAAGTAGACACATCTGCTCGCTCTACAAGGGCTGTGTCAAAAGTGACCTTCAGACTTAAAAACTTCAATATGCTCTGGAAAATGCACTACGGGAAACATGAGTTCACCTCTGTGTTTTAGATAATTTGAACATTATTTTTTTCGCAGTGTTTTTTTTTACCTATTCACAAAAAAACCTCCCAAACCTGCATCAGCTGCATATCCAGTGTGTTGTACTCTAGCACTCTGAAGCAGGAAAGTCTTTGAGCCAAAGGACATTGTTTTCTGTTTTCATAATTTATTCTTCTCTGACAGAAAGTCTTTGAGAATGCATGTGGCACTGCATGAGTAATAACAAAATTTTCATACCTTTCCATAAATTTGTCTGACCTCTTGTTCAAACATGTTCTCTGTGGCTCTGTTGAATGTGAATGTATGTCTGTAAGAAACAATACAGCAAGAGCCTCATTTAAGTGGAATGTCTGCATTTTCATTTGTTTGCAAAGTATAATGAATAACCTGGTATTATAAATTAATGTACTATAGTTGGCTCTGGAACAACTGCAGTAATACTCTTCAGTAGAAAGTTGTGTTCTTAATCTTAAAGGCATTCTTGGAGGATTTTTTAAATGATCTTCCCCTTTCTTTGTAAAATCCAGCAAAATTAAATGTTTAACTCTAGCGATTCTCTGAATAAGAGAAGAAAGGAAATGTACACTGTTTTTCTTCTTCTCTGCTTTTCCATATAACAAGAGCTTACAGTCATTCTCCAGAATATAACAGCCTGTTACCTCCATTTACATGCAAAAGCAATCCCACACTTGTCCAGGTGATGGCTTATATATACACACACAATGTTCTCAGAAGTTCCAAAACGACTGCATCTAATTATTACCTGATAACTTGACATTTTGATGCTCCATTAAGATAGCTTGATGCTATTTTACTCAGTTTCTAGGTAATAATTTCACATTTCTTCTAAACAAAGCAGTGAGTGAAATTCCATGTTAATTCTGAAGAAAAAACTCAAATGGCATGAACTTGGTACGGTCCAGAAGCAGCAGGAGCTGTGCTTCCTCAGGCATGGAAGCCTATGGCAATCCCAGTGACACCTGTGTCCTCTCCAACATGCAGTTCTGAGGGTGTAGAAATGGGGCTGCTGGGCCAAGGTTTGTGGCAGGTTCCATGGGAAGCTAGTGAGATTCACTAAGGCTTGTGACCACTCACAGGACTCTGAGAAGATAACCTCCTTTTGATATCCCTGAAATAATGGAACCATGCTGGCAATTAGGTAATGGTGCTGTTTCTGCTCAAAGGAAAATTTTGGGTTAAGCTAACAATAACAATATTTTGCCATGTTCCTTCTTTTTGTCAGGTTGATGGTGCAATAGCTGAGAGATGCATTCTCACAAGTGAGGGGAAAAACTAGCAATATATACAATTTCAGGGGTTTTTTTTGTTTTGTTTTTGTTTTTGTTTTTTGTTAATTACACAGCCAGACACAAACTCTACATTTGAATTTCTGTTCAGATAGATTGGGCCAGGATTTAGAGGGGTGGATTTAGGTTTTGTAGGTATTACATGACACTATTACCAAAAGAATATCTTTCACTAAGCTAAGAGCAGACTACACATTTACAGCCAGATGTTGAGAAGTGGTATTATCATAAAAGAGGGCAGAGGAATTTAAAGTGCCTGGATCCACAACTTAGGTAGCCAGTAATCTGGCAGATCACTGAAGACTTGAGAATATTGGGCAAGGATATATGGTTCTGATAATATTAGTAATACTGGTTCCTCTGTATATAAAGCTTCATTCCTGTGTCTGAAGCTCTAGCTTTAGAATTTCCTGTGATGCAGTGATTGTAAAACAATATTATCCATTTTTCACAAAAAAAAGTGAAGAAGTGCCAGGGCTATTCTGGCCTACGAATAGAACAGCTTATGTATTTAGGCAGAGTTGTGTATCTAGTGTTTAGCTACTGCACACTCTCTTGGAAAACTAACAGTATAGAATTAAAAAAAAAATTATGGCTAGCTGTGATAGTACGTTTTTCCTCCTCTGTCTTTATTGAAGGATACAACAGCTATTTTTATCTGGAAAAATATTTGCCTCAAACTCTGGGTTCAGTTGTCTACATTTTGTTTAGCTTTTTTGACATTTCTGAGAATGACCCATCTCCAAAGGGTGAATTCAGCAGACCACAGAAGCAAGCAATAATAATGGATACGACATGGAAATGATTTAAGATGAAAGGTGTGCTTGAATTTGTAGGAAACAAGAATAACCTAGAAATGAGAATTTTCTCATGCTCTACTATTAGAAAAGCCCATGGTTACCACTGAAGACCTGGTTTTTCAGAGACTGAAGAGGTTTTTGGGTTTTTTTCAGATGTTTATTTAATTTTACTTATTCAGTCTTTCCTTTTAAAAACAACAACAAAAAAATCAACTTCAATTTGTTATATAGATAAAACACATAGAGCTTCATTTTCAAAATATCTTCACTACAGCATGCTGTATAATTGTATGAATGAGGATGCCATTATTTTGATGTCTAAAAGGAGAAGTGAACTGTTTTGGAAGCCTGACTGCCACTGTGGCTGCTGAGCTTTTCAGCAGTTCTTACTCTGCGGGAATAACCTGAGTATTCTCAGCTCAGGAAAAAAAAAAATAAAACAAGCAACCAAAAATAATAATAATAATACCTACAGAGAACATTTACAGAATTGCTCTTACAATTTTTTTTTTCCTTTTGATATGTGCTCCCAGAGTTCTGGGACCTCTTCAAATTCCAGAAAGCTAAATGTTTTCAAGCATTTTTTTGTATTAGCATAGTTCTCAGGGGGAAAAAAAAATCTCATAATATTTCCTATGACAAACACAAATATTCCAAGGCCAGCAGAGGAGAAGATGAGGTTCAAGGCATCTGTTAAAGCCTGGACTGCTTCAGGCATGACAGTGCACTCTTGCTGGATCAATTAACTGGACTAGCCATGTGAAAATAGTTGGTAGGATGTACACAGATGAATAAGTTCTTTAATTTTTCATACAGCTACAAGCAGAAAAAAAGACATGAGAGACAGAGTATACAGTCAAGCTTGGCTACATAGCACACATTAAGAAGAACAAAGGTTTTTACCAAACCAAGTAGAGATGCTACAGAAATGAGCAAATCTGCAGAAACTACTCCAGGTTTTGTTCTGCTTCACTTCACCAAAATGATTCATCCTTGAGTTTACTCCTTCCTCTGCCCAAGAACCTGTACAGCAGAAATACATGGACACACCAATCTTGCAGAGGCAAAGATTCATTTACTTTGAAGATGATGGTGTCCTTTTCCTCAAAGTCACCTTTGCCAGGTAAGCTGGCAGAACCCACATATATTCATCAGGAATTCATTTAAACAGTAAGACAGAAGAGTGATTTTGAGAAACGTGCTTGTATAGAATGCTCTGGATTGATTGGGTGTGTTTCTTGCTTTTTGCCTCTTTCCCTTGCTGGTGTAAGAGACAAAGTTCTTGTTATCATCTTGCACATAAGACCTTTCAAATATGGTTACAGAACTTTGGTGCTTCAAATTCTTGCTAAAGGATCCACAGATATCAGATATCAAAAGCCTGTTTTTAAAGATTTTTTTTTCCTGAATCTTTTTTTTCCTTTTCTTAACATCCTCATATTGTGAATACTCAGCATCTCCATAAGTCAGGCCATGGGTAATCCTATGCTAGGTCTGAAATGCCAGGAGTCAATTAACTTTCTTACTCTGTACCATGAGTTAGGGCCAAGAGGATTTTGAGACGCTTGCAGAGCCTTTAGAGTTTCCTTTGGAGGAGTTAATTTGGCATATTGCTGCTTGGCTCAAGGGAGAGCACACACATGGAAAGGAGTATTTATTGTCACAGCCTATAACTATAACTTTTTTCCTCCCATTACAGACTAAAGATAAAAAATTATATTACTGGCTTTAAGTGATTTGCAACACTCATTGTATTTGAAAGATGCTGACACCCATACATGCTGCTCTGATTCATCTTCTGAACATGAGAGGTTCACCAACAAAGATAAGATCTGAGCAATGGGCTACACAGTTAATGCATGCAAAAACACCATGACAACCATTTTGAGGACAACTTTCCAACTGTGTTTTCAGGGACTATACAATTGCATTACCAGCAAATATTTATTTCTGATTCTATGTCTTGCAGATAGAAAAAAAATTTAATACTGAGAATTTCATAATTTCAAGAGCATATAGTACTTGGCATTTTTTCATTCTTATCTAGCACCATGGTTCTTAAAAAAATACAGAGGAAACAACCTACTACATATAAATAAAGAAGAGGAGCCTGCCTGAAAACACAGGAATCAGTAGCAAAGGCTGCTTCATGGGAGTCTGGGGAATTTTGCATTGCATGATGGAAAACTGGTGGCATAGCTGATGAACAGGCAGAAAAGGACCCCATATTCTACTGCAGTGGTTTGAGTCTTAGATTATGTCTAGATATCAGCCATTGCTTGAAGGATTGACATGGAAGAGTTCTGAGCCAGTGTTACTTGTTTGTGAAGGTGACCCTATCATTAGCTTGTCCCCTACTGAGAAAAGACATTTCAAGTTCAGCCACATCCCCATATCTAGATCCATCTGTTTGAATTTTAATTAAAGCCAATATAAAGCTAATACAAGTTCAATGGTTGTTTGAGGAACTGGAAACAATAGCCTTAAGATTTTTACATTTGAAACAGAACATTGAAATTTATATTATTTAATTTAATGTAAATCAGCTTTACAAATCAGCTTTGTTCCACTGGTGTAGTTGCATCAAGAGGGAAGCATGAAATTTATACAATATTTGTGCTACATATTTAAATACTCAAAGCTTTTATTTGTATGCTATATGTATAGACATAAATATTTAAAGAGGAAAAACATTTTAACTATTAAAGAAGAAAACCCAACATGTAAGCCAAATTTAACACAAAGAAAAATGAGGTTTAAGTTCAAATTAAGTATATGAACTGTTACACAAAAGATTGGTATGCCTATTAAATGTTTGGTGGCATATTTTCCAATGTATTATTTTGAGGCAATCTATCATGCGCTCTGCTATTAATATCAGCCTGGAAGGTTGTACTTTCTACTTGAATACAGTTTTATGTTAGGCTATGAGAATCTCTGTAAGTTGCAGAATTTCTTAATAAGAGACATCCTTACATGCTACAGATTAAAAAATACCATCTGTTTCATTGGAAGTCAGCTGGGGCTTGGGCCTCACCCATAGTGCAAAGAAATGAGATTACTGTTCACCCTTACTTTCCTCCCACTTCAAACCATGAATCAAAAATGGTTTTTTGAGTGGGTCCTGATACAAGAAGGACACAAAAAAATCCATGGATTTGTAAGTCTTCCCAGGGATGGCAACACTAGCTTTCAAACTGTACTGATTCCTGAAATTTAGGAATTTTCCTGACATGTGGCTTAAAATGAACTTTACTGTTGAGTGAATAGGACTAGCGGCCTGCTGTTGACCCAAAGGAAGAGAAACAGAGGAATGTCCCACCAGCACAAGAGCAGAGATGGGACCTGTGGGGGTTGGTGGTGAGAAGCTGATCATGTGGATGAAAATTTATTGCAGTGGTGCCACCTCCTGAAGCTATGAGGTCTCACAAACTGTTGAAAACGTGGACAATGAGAAAGGAAAGAGACTAGGATTCTTTGAAAGGAAGATGGGCTCCACAGAGCTAGAGCCAGGGCTCACCACTTAAACCAGTTTGAAGTTGTCAGCACTCTCCAGTGATCACCAGAGTTAATTCTGTTGTCATATTCCAGAAAGGCAAATAAGTTGAGCCTCCAGAAAGCTGAGGATGTAAGTCATGCTAAGTGACAGCCCAAGAAAAAGGGCCGAATAGTCCTGTTCATTGTCCTGAGAAAAAGCATTATCTGCGACCAATAAGAGAGAGAGCAGGGCAGAAGGAGCAGGGAAATTGAGAAAAGCTACACTCATGCCTACAGTGGTAGGGATAACTGTTTCCACACAAAGAATCTTCAGTCACCATTGCAAGTGCTTCCAGTTACTTTAGGCATGTACTACACTTCCCTGAATGTTGCAATACATCAGAACTATTGTGCACAAGTTCTACAGTATTTTCTGTTAGAAGTCTTGCCGTGTATATTCAGAAGAAAAGGTACAAATATTGTACTGAGGACTTCTCATGCACTCAGTTGTATTATGGCATCACTATTTGCACACTCATGAAACTCTTGTGAAAACCAGATTATGATAGGTAACTAGAGAAAGATATTATTAGCCTTTTGGATTATTAGCCTTTTAAACAGGCATGTGCCCAAACTGTATTCCTGGAAAAAAACTGAACTCCTGAGAAAAATATTAACAAAGATGTTACATTATTTGACACTCTCCATCTGTTAACTTTACACTACTATGATATTCCACAAGTGGTATTTACACAAGACATTTGACGATTTTAAGCCAAGTCTATTCTAAATAAGTCTTATTAAATATCATGTCCAAAATGAAACAGATTGTCCATGTAGATACAGTAAGTAGTTTGGATATATTTGGCCAGATGGAGTTTGTTTGAGTGTGGGGTGTGATCATTGCAGTAATGGGGGGAGGAGCTCATATATCCCCAGATACTAATTGTTGATAATAATGTGAACAAGTTGTCTGAGTAAAGATCATGTTGTGTTTCAGATTTTCAATCTCAAGATTCTGCATGCTACATTGATGGATTTATGTTTTCTTTTTTTGTTCTTTAAAAGTGAGTTTCCACAATTTTATAAAGACAGTTTACCTAGAAATCTTTCAGTTCTTTATAAGGAATCCATTCCTGAATGCTTTGTGGCTCATATTTTTTATTTAAATACTAGTTTTTCAGTCCATATGTAATGAGACTCTGAGTCTTACAGGTCTGACATTTGCTCACAGTATTCTTTTATGTGGTTTTAGCATGCAATTCACCCCTGCAGACAGAACCAGTAAGTTTTGTATCATCTTTCTATGATAAATGAACCTTATGTTTCTCTCTAAAATTTCTGTTTCAAAAATGCAAACCAGAAAATACTAACAGATATGTTAAACTTGGAATTACTTTTTGCAATAACACGAAACCTTCTAGCACTGAGAAGTATAAAAATTGTTTTGCAAACTGTTTTGCTTGTGTTAGTCTATAATTACTCTGCTAACATGATGTGTTTATAAGTCTGTTGCAGCATAAGCACATCATTCTGTCTGTGTGGAAAACCGCCAACTGAAATACAGACTACTGTTGGCAGCAAAACTACTGCACTCTAAAGACAGAAATTTGTCAGCTTAAACAGGTGCTGTAGCCTGTGACCTTGACATCTAATTTATACTCTGTCAGGCATATTAAATTTCATGAGCAAAGTGTGTATATGGACCAGCTGGCTTCTTATGGCACCTTAAATGAGCTCCAGCTCTTAAAAGGCAGGTATTTCCCTCTTAAGCACCAACAAACAAAATTGTACCTGTTGTGTCTATTATCTTTTTGTATGTGTGATCCCCTTTTTTATTTCTGAGGAGACAAAGAAGGGCATTTCTGAAAGGCATTGATTATAGGGACACTTTCCACTGAGGGATACACTACAGCTGCTGCAAGAAGAGTATGCAGAAACTTTTGTGTTCCTATGTACTTCCAACTGAATTCACTTGTGATTATCACTATTACTTTTCTCTCATCCAGATTCCTGACAAGAGATTAAATTAACTCAACTTTGTCCTGTTTTTTGGGACTATAAGCTGATAGTCATACAGACAGAAAAGCTGCCAAGCTGCTTAACTATTTTCATAGTGCTGGATTCCTAACTGACTAAGTTGAACTTTTTTAAATCTAGTCAGTCTTTCTGAGCTGAGAGTGCTATCAGTAAACTCAAAGTTACAAATAGTTGATTTGAATGCTGCCATGACTGGCAATGAGAGACTGGACAGAACAAACCTCCCATGCTGGCTTTTTACTCCTCCAATCTTGTTCATAAGCTTGTTAATAAGCTAACTTGTGAGATGTTGAACTTATTCATAAGCTAACAAGTGAGATATTGAGACTATAAAAGCATTAATCAATCCAGACAATTTTTAATAAATAGTTGGAATATAGAAAAGAATCAAGCAAACAAAATAAGATCCTCGAGTTCCTCTTTTAAGAATTTTAAACTTAGATGTGGAGTGTAGATATGGAGAAGTAATAGAAAAGGGGCATTTTCCTGTCCACAAAGATTATCAAGTATCTTGCCTGTGAAAACACTCATTCACTTCTCCTCTTTCCTCACAGAGTCTTAATCTTTCATGAAATCATTAAAAAAAAAAAAAAAAAAAGACACAGAGAGAGAGAGAGAGAGAGAGAGAGAAAGAAAGATTTTATTTTCCCCAAACATATCCAATAAACTTACACCAAATGCATAAATGATAGTTTTCAGAATATTTTCCGTGGTCATGGTAAACATTGATTCCAAGACTGCTGAAAAGACTGCATACTGCCATTTCTACATGAGTAGCCTCCTTTTACATTAAAAATAATATGTGAAAAATTCAGTAACAAGAAAACAGCGGTTTGTGATAAAAGAAGAAATTCAGCAGTGAGATGCCAATGGTTTGTCATTTGATCTAACCTTCACACTACAGTTACTTTGTTTTTCATGGCTCAGTTGCTGTTTAAGTCATAATGTCTGGCTAAAAGCTATTTAAGTGGGAGAGAAAAGCCGACCATTAAAATAGCATTTTGAGGAACAGACTGGGAGAGTGGCTGATGACTTGTGTCAGAATCTGCTGTGTGGAAGGAATCTTTCATGAACAAAGGAAGTGTGCGTATTTACTGAATATTAATTTGTTCTATGCCTAACCAGCTCAGCAAAACTAGCTGGGACTTTTTATGGTTCCTTTGATTGAAAAAAATTAAAGACTACTTATGTCTCTTCCTGAAATGTCCCTCAATCTATTTGACACATGATCTATTCACCATAAAAATATAGTGTGTATTTCAACATTTTCATATTACATGAAGGATAAAGTCTTGGGTGTTGAGATTGTTTATGCTGAGAGTTGGACTTACACAATAGTTTTTCAGTCCTTCTCTCATTTAGGATCTGTCACTCAAGCAAGGAATTGACAAAATGGTTTCTATTCTTACAGCCCCTTTTGCCAAATTACATGGTATTTGTGGGTTGGCAGGTGACTGTGCCCTAAGCTCATCCCATGCCTGCACCCATTTTCCATAGGATTAATGATCTGGGTCATTTTTAACACATTACTAGCTCTTTCCAAGTGCTTATCATTACTACAGAAATGTCAAGGAAAAATAATTTCATATGCACCTTGAATTGATGAAAAGCATACTGTTTGTACCAGTTTAAGTAGGAACCTCAATTTTTTTTTCCTCACCAGAGCTGAAAAATCTTTCATGTGTAAACAGTCTCAGGGGCCTTCGTCTGCGCAATACTACAACAGAATGAATCTTCACAACAAAATTTTGTGAAAAGCAGCCTTCAAGAACAGAAATATTAACTCTAAATTTAGTGTGAACTTTACAGTGGCTTTGAATCCTTTGCAGACTCCACTAGTTACGAAATATAAATCAGCTTGACGTAACCGAGTCAGCACAAATTAATTAACAAGGCAGTGAATTAATTGTAAAACCATGCTACTGCTGAGGGGCTACTTCCTACTGCCACTTCTTTATCTGAATGCCTGGAGTCTCCAGAACTAACCCACACATCACTTATTTTTATTGCAATGTACTATAGTACTGCTTATCTGACAGGGTATGGTGAAGAACAGACTGTACATCCCAGAGGTATATACACCTGCAACTCTGCAATAGCTTTAGTAATAAACTGCTCCTGCTCTGACCTCAACTAAATTGAATTCCCATTATTTCTGTGTCTGTAGGATGATAGAAAATTCTCTATTTGAAACTTAAAATCAATCCCTATTTAATAAATGCCAGATTTTATCATTTTCCTTGGGAAAATTTCCTGAAAAAGTTTAATGAACATTTAGCCTGAAGACAATTGTTATGAATAATCGAATCGGGAGCCAAATTTATAAGAAAATTTAGCAATGATTTATTAGATTGTCAGCGAAACAGAATTTTGATCAGAAAAAAAAAAAAAACACCGCAACCAAGGCAGCGCTGAGCCCGGGATCGGTGCTGGGTGAACCTGGATCTGACCGCCAAAATGTCAGAGTCTCCCCCTCGGTTCACCCCGGCTGCTTCACCCAGCGAGCTTTTATACAGTTCATTCTGCCTGAGGCAGAGATGCCCGAATGTTCCTTTGTGTCCCTTCACATGCAGAACTGGGGCCATACATGTGCAGAGTTAGACAAAAGTCCAGTCCAGGTGTCCAGATGATGTCAGAGCACTCCGGAGAAGTCGGCATTCACATGTGACAGGGTGGCGCCGGTACCCAGTGCAGTAGATGCAATCTTCGAGGTGCGAGATCACTCCTGCATTCCAGGGAAGTCGGTGATGATTGCTCAGGAAGGTTCCATTCATCGTTAATAAACTCGATATTATCTTAACGTTGTCCAGGAACTAATTGAATAAAAATAGGACTCTTCTCCCAGCTGGGGTGGTCAAAAGACATAGCTTGGATTTTACAATATTTTATACATTAATAGCATCAATTATCTCTACCATATACTACACTATGAATCTTAAGACTCCAGTAAGTCTGTTTTAACGATACTAGTTTTGTAAGAATAAATTAATGTCTGCATAAGGATCTGAAGGAAAGATATAAAGTATCAATTTATTTGTCCTCAGTTCCCAAAGAGTTATGTCATAATTCAAAACAATTCCAGGTTAAGAAAATTTAAGTTTTTGACAGGAAATATGGACACTGTTTTACTTGTCTCTTACAGGCATTGTGTGAAGAAAAAATGTAAGATATCAATTCTGTATTATTTTACTTTTTGTGCTCAGTTTTGTTTAAGTAAGAAAATTTCATTTATTTAGAAGGAAAGGAAGACAATTTTCACTCTCACAGTCTCATTAATCTTTCCTGTTTACTGACAGTTAAGCTTTGAATAGTTAAGGATAGTTAAAAGTTGTAGTTCTGCTGCTTTCCTTTCTCCTAACTTTTCTATTTTTAGTAAGAGAGAAGGAGGCTAAATCTATCCCAGTGTTTGTGAAACACTCATACAGCCCAATGGGAATTACATACATCCAGATAAGCATCTGTGGCACAGTAATAACTGGGATTGTCTTCTAACATGCAGCATGCTTCCTTCCTGAGTGAATCCTTAAGCCAAAGTTGTCAGTCAGAATATTTCAGCCCCTGTGGGAAAACCTGATTTCCTACCACTAATGCAGTACTATCCAGCAACTCTAAAAATTTCCATTCACTAAACAGTAGCAAAGATCCATTATATTCCTCTTTGTTCTCATTATAAAAATGTAGCTCACATATGGTGTGGGAGGGAAATGCTACAGAGTGCACTTAGAGGACATATATTGTTGAGTTAGAATTGCCACTAAAATTACATTTTAAAAGTCACTGAAAACAGAGTAAACCTCTACCAACTAATGCATTTCAGAGTGATCTGGTCTGATTCACACACAATAATCTAATAGTCACAAGTACAGATAAAATATTCTTGGTACACCTTATCTTTTTTTTTCTTTAGTAATCACAGTTATCAATGTATTTTTCTTATTATGTGTAGTCGCACCAGAATCCAGCCTCTCCCTTTAACTATCAAGATTTTCCAAGTGCTGTAAGCAAGATGTAGATTTCTAAGGCTTATTTTGCCAGCTTCAGCTTCCTGTGTAGACTGCCATTTGATACACACAACCAAGCAACTTGACTTTCATTCAGAAACTGTTGTCATTCCTATTCTTACTACACAGTCATAAATTCAGAGCTGTTGAGAAGACCAGCATATGAACTCTTATTTTTTAATGCACGATTTTAGGCATGATTTAAAAAAAATTATTTGCATGTAAGATAAACTCATAATACTTTCTAGGATACATCACAGAATTTCTCTTTCAGTGGATGAGAAATTCATAGGGCATCCTCTGGAGAGCAAAGTAGAATAACAAAACTGCACTGCTTAAAATGTAAAGTCCTTTAAATACACATACGTATATGCTGTATTTATAGAGACTGTGTTCTGAAGATTTTTAAAGACAAAACAAAGTTTTCCTTGACTAAAGGGTTGTCCTTGAATATGAAAGAGATGTGGTTTTGTATTTGACATTGACCTGCTGTACCTGAAATATATGTTGTAATCAGCATAAAGAAGTGTTTGACTTAGGTCAGAGATTCAAGATAGAAAATTTCTCTTTGCACAGTTTTATTTCATGTATTGCTTTTTGATTTTTTAAAGGATCTCTTAGTTATGCTTAGAGTGATGGAAGTCTTCATATGAGCAAATGCTTAAACTATCTGCTTTTCTCTTTTCTCTTCATGAAGTTTCTGAGGAATGACAGGTATTTACCAAGTCTCTATGTGAAGGCCAAACAGCTCTTGGTCTCTTAAAGATCATTTGTATCCTCTGCGGTGTATTGCTCCCAGTTATTCAGAATACTGCATTCAGGGAACAGAAAAGGTCACCCTGCCCTATCAAGTGCTGCTTGAACTGGTTGCTTAGTTGTATTCATTCACCCTTTAAATCAACTGAGGGAGCCAGAAACTATCCCTAGTGATGGGACTTTGCTGTTCTGGAAGGCAAGATTCATATGTTCAGAAAGGACTGTCTGTCTTGTCATCTGCGCCTGATCACATATACATATATACATGTATACACGTATCACAGAATCACAGAAATTCTAGGTTGGAAGAGACGTTTAAGATCATCGAGTCCAACCCATGTTCTAACACCTCAACTAGATCATGGCACCAAGTGCCACATCCAGTCTTTTTTTAAACTCTTCGAGGGATGGTGACTCTACCACCTCCCTGGGTAGATGATCCCAGTATTTGACCACTCTTTCTGTAAAATACTTCCTCCTTAATTCTACCCTGTATCTCCCTTGGCGCAGCTTGAGACTGTGTCCTCTTGTTCTGTCTGTTGTTGCCCGGAGAAAGAGACCGACCCCCAGCTCACCACAGCCACCCTTCAGGAAGTTGAAGAGAGTGATGAGGTCACCCCTGAGTCTCCTTTTCTCCAGGCTGAACAACCCCAGCTCCCTCAGTCGTTCTTCGTATGGCTTGTGCTCCAAGCCCCTCACCAGCCTCGTTGCTCTCCTTTGGACACACTCAAGCATCTCAACGTCCCTCCTAAAGTGAGGGGCCCAGAACTGGAGGCAATACTCCAGGTGAGGCCTCACCAGTGCTGAGTACAGGGGCAGAATGACCTCCCTGCTCCTGCTGGCCACACCGTTCCTGATACTGGCCAGGATGGCATTGGCCCTCTTGGCCCCCAGGGCACACTGCTGGCTCATGTCCAGCCGACTGGACATGTCAACCAGCACCCCCAGGTCCCTTTCCACCTGAGCACTGTCCAGCCACACCATCCCCAGCCTGTGTGCTGCAGGGGGCTATTGTGGCCAAAGTGCAGGACTCGGCACTTGGACTTATTGAACTTCATCCCATTAGATTCTGCCCATCCATCCAACCATTCCAAGTCCCTCTGCAGAGCCCTACGTCCCTCTAGCAGATCTACACACGTTCCCAGCGTAGTGTCATCTGCAAATTTGCTAATAAAGGACTCTAAACCCTCATCCATGTCGTCAATAAAAATATTAAACAGAACTGGCCCCAGCACAGACCCCTGAGGGACACCACTGGTGACTGGTCGCCAGCTGGATGCAACACCATTCACCAGCACTCTCTGGGCCCGGCCATGCAGCCAGTTCTGAACCCATTAAGGAGTGCTCCTGTCCAAGCCACGGCCTGCCAGCTTGTCTAGGAGAATGCTGTGGGAGACAGTGTCAAAGGTCTTGCTGAAATCCAAGTAAACAACATCCACAGCCTTCCCTGCATCCACTAGGCGGGTTACCTGGTCATAAAAGGTGACCAGGTTGGTCAAACATGACCTACCCCTCCTAAATCCATGCTGGCTGGGTCTGATACCCTGGCCATCTTGTAAATTTTGCGTGATGGCGCTTAATATAAACTGTTCCATTATTTTGCCAGGTACTGAGGTCAGGCTGCCTGATCTATAATTACCAGGATCTTCCTTTGCACCTTTTTTGTGAATGGGTATCACATTGGCCAGCTTCCAGTTATCCGGAACTTCACCAGTGAGCCAAGACTGTTGGTAAATGATGGAGAGTGGCTTTGCAAGCTCGTTTGCCAGCTCTCTCATCACCCTGGGGTGGATCCCATCTGGTCCCATAGATTTATGAATATCCAAGCATTTCAGTAGTTTTATGACTGCCTCCTCTTGGATAATGGGGGGACCATTCTGCTCCCTGTCACCATCAACCAGCCCAGGTGGGCAGGTGTCTTGAGGGCAAGACATCTTCCCACCAAAAACTGAGGCAAAGAAGGCATTAAGCACTTCTGCCTTTTCCTCATCTTCAGATACTAAGTTCCCTTCTTTGTATATATGTATATATGTGTATATGTGTATATGTATATACGTATATATGTAAATACGTATATATGCGCATGTGTGTATATGTGTATATGTGTATATATGTGTCTGTGTTCTATACATGTACTCTCTATGTGTGTATCTACTGTGAACACATCTTGGGCCAAGCTGCTGATCGGACCAGGAAAAACAGATGTGTCTCACCACACCCTTTTTATGCCATTAAAATATGGCTATTTAAAGTGTTCTTTCAAGTTCTTTGTATATCTGCATAGGTATAGAGATAATAAAGGCCAGTTCAGTAGAGAAAATATTGTTCATCTTAACATTTTCGTAAGTAGCTTCTCTGATACAGAGTCAAAATGAACATAGCTCTTACCTATAAGAAAATCTGTGGAGGACAAAACCAGTACTTAGGTGTGTGATTTCAATGGTAAGTACTGCTAAATGTGTTACCAGTGTTCTAGCTCCTTCCAGGCAGCAAAACGCAAAACAAGGAATATTTATTCTCCACAGTCTTTAAGGAGTTTCAGGGACAATATAATCTACCTTGTATTAAGCCTTTCAGACAAAAAAACAACCAACCAACCAATCAAACGAACAACAAAAATGCAACAGAAAAGAAAAACAAATAACCAAAACCAACCAAAAATCCCCCAAACCACAACAAACAAAAAAAAAGACAAAGAAAAATAAAACCAACAGGTTTTGCCTTACTCAGACTTTTATGGAGAAGAAATAGATATTTGAGCACAACTCATGGACTTGCCCTACCTGTGTATTTCAACTAGATAAGCTGCATCTGGAAGATGCCACAATATGTAGCTGATGAAGATCAGTCTTTGTATGTGCAGATTGCCCAACAGTTCATGCAACCTCAAGTTCTGAGCCTGGCCAATTGTCTTTAAAAGTTACTTGTAGGTAAGCTAGAAGGAGTGAATGGGAATTCACACAGATCAGAAGTGTGGTCCCTCTTTTCTGCAACTCCCAGTTGAATCAGAAGGCTTGTGCTTGGGAAAGGCCTGTAGAGGAACACTATACTCTTCCACTGAGTCCAGTCTTGGTCTCTTTGTGTGACTTCAGCCCTGCCAACAGCAGAGACAGAGCAGATAGCAACCTGTGTGCCCAAAGTCAAAGATGCTTTGATACATCCATAAATTTTGAGCCAGACACCCTTCTTTTGCTAAGGGCAGATCTACTCACCTCATTCATGAATTACACAACTTTCTCTTTCAAATTTTGACCATGAATACAAATATTGGAATAATTAAATATTGTACAAACTTTATTTCAATTGAAAGTGGATGCACAGCAAAAATATTCCTTATCCTCAAGTTTTGAAATGTTCTCATTTTTTGTTCTAAATTCTTGGCACGCTGAGCACATCATATGACTTCAGCAATTGGAGTTAAGGTTACTCAAATAACTGAAGGAGTTCTTTGGAAGTAAGAATTTTCTTTGTGTCTTCACTTAAAACATTAGCTATCACACCCCCCCTGCAACACAGAAATAATGGAATCCAGCAGCTAGTTCTTGCCCAAAAGGTTCTACTCACCTCAGTGAGGGTGAATTTCATCCCAAATCCTACATCCAATGCACAGGATTGCAACAAGTCAGACACCAGTGCTTCCTTTTCTTCTTTTAATGGTACAAAATAAAATTAAAATTAAAATCACAGGGTGCTGTTTTTAGTGCATCAGTAAAATTTTTAATAGCTAGATTTAATAGCTAGTGGATAAATAAATTTTGATACCCTTTCTGTGAATAAGAACAACACTGATGATTTTTAAAAAAGTCAGTTAATTAACTATCTACATGTCCTTGAGTTGCAATTTTATTTACAGAAATTAACATAATCTTAAATAATAAGCAACATTTTTGCTATTTTTGTTTCTTTCGTCTCACTGTCTGCCTGCCAATTTCAACTTTTGTTTAATATCTACAGTTTTTGTATTACTTTGGTGAGGCAATCACTGATGACTAGTGAAAACCTCCTCATACAAAAGGAACTAAATCAGTAAAAGAAACTTGAATAAATTTTAATAGGAGAGTTTCTTAAAAAATTGTCAAAACATTTTCAGTTGAACCTGGCAGCTATGCACAGCATGTTCTAAAATTACTCTCAAAATTCTTTAGCAAATAATTATCATTCACATATCAACATATAAACCTGTTTATAGGTATTTAGAGATAAAATTTCAGTTTTCATGACATAAAAAGCAAAAGAACGTTTTTTATAGGTGACTAGTTATCTCAGATTAAATCCATTTTATTCAGGTAATGAGGATTTGTCTCCCCAACCATACTAAGTTGGTTTTTGGTGAAGAGAGTCAGATATTTTCATCTTCTGACTAAAACTGGATTTAAAATTGCACCTTAATTATTATTGCAATATACTTTGGAAATATAAGGTTTCCTAGTGTTTGCATCTGTAGCAATTTCAGAAATTTTTGTTCCAGAAACGCCTGACAAAATATGAGTAATGTCTGAACAGATGCATTTTCTGTTAAATAGCAATAGCTGGAAATCTGAGGCAGAGTAGGGCAGTGATGTATTATTGTTTTCCCTCTATCAGCCTTAGTATCACCATCTGGCTTTCGATTATGGAACTGCAACAAAGTCTATTTTTTCTTTATCACCATCTGGTACCACAGTCAAGTGACAGAGTCACAGAACAAATTTAACCAAAGGTTTTAGGAATTTAAACCATTCAACTTGTAAGGTAAACAGAAGCTGCATATGAAGGACTAAAATAAGCAGTCTAAGGATACAGGCATTGGAACTTGGTGAGCTTAACCTCCAGAGAGAGGAGACTGAAAAATAGCCTGGCTAAACCAACAACATCTTAGATGATTTCTGGGACCACACCAGAGTTTGGCGGCCAGCCTTGCTTGGAGATAGTGAGATTTTGATAGCAGGAGTGTGGACAGGACATTAATTTGCCATCTAATCCACAGAACAACCCCCAGGACTATTTAATACATTAGAACAAGAGTCCTGCTGCTTAGAAAAAGCGATGCTATTGTTCGTACCCATCCAAAATGTGAGGAGGACTGAAACCAGATTGTGCTTTTGTTTACCAAGTGACTGAAGTCTTGCAGTTGCTAGCATGGGATTATTATGTAATGCACGGATGGTTTTGGAATATTTCTATCTCCGTGTGAAGAATCTTGATGATGGCAAAAATGGCTCTGTGTTACAGGAACTGTTTTGAATGCATGACAATTTTGTAAAAAATTAATATCCTCAATACTACTCAGTGAACACTGCCAAAAAATGGCTGCTTAGTTAAATATAAATTATTTCAGGTATAACTATGTGATGGTTTGGCTGGTATGGAGTTAATTTTTTTACAGTAGCTGCTATGAGATAATGTTTATATTTGTGAACAGTGTTGATAAAACAGGGAGTTTTTGTTATTGCTGAGCAGGGCTTAGCAATAGAGAGTCAAGGCCTTTGCAGATCCTCACCCACCCCATCACCAAGAAGGCTGAGGGTGTTCAGGGAGCTGGGAGGGGACACCGCCGGGACAGCTGACCCCAGTGGTACCCCACATCATATGGCATCATGTTCAGCATATGAAGATGGGGGAAGAAGGAGGGAGTGGTGGATGTTCATAGTGAAGATATTTGTCTGCCCAAGTCAGCAGTAGATGTGAGATGGAGTTTGGCTTTCCTGGAAGTGGGTGAACACCTACCTAACAATGGGAAGCAGTGAATGAATGCCTTGTTTGGCCTTGCTTGTGTGCATGGCTTTTGCTTTACCTATCAAACAGTCCTTGTCTTAACCCACAATTTTTGTCAATTCTACTCTAACAATTCTCTACCCAGGCTGACTCTAGGGGAGTGAGTAAGTGACTGTGTGGTACTTAGTTACTGGCTTGGCTTAAATCACAGCACACTGAAAATAAGTTTTGTTTATTCATTACAGCAACTATAAATTCTTGCCACAAGCCCTTGTTTCTACAATACTACAAACAGACCCATTTATCTATCAAATACCATCATACTTAGAACTTTCATGCAGGTACAAGGCACAACCTATTAGCTTTTGTTCAAACATGTTTTCTTGCATGTACCTCATGTTCAAGTTGTATACATGTATTTTAATCAAAAGCATTGATAGGATAACTGACAACTATGTCAATATTTTTAAAAAAGTTATCATAAGATTTAAAATAAATGCTGGAAGTAAAAATATATACAATCAGCTTTAGGCTGACCACTTAAATTGCCCTTTCTTCAAGAAATGACAATGTTAATTTTTTTTCCTTATCTGTCAACAAAACTATTGCTCCTCCTGGTATACATGTATGACAAGTACTAGAAATTAGTCCTAAATAACATTTTATGGTTTAGAGAAGCTTTTGAACAGCAACAATAGCTACATCCTGTTCTTTAGAAGAGTACAAATGTTCTGTAGCTAAGAGAAATTGCTGAGAGAAAATGTTAATTTTGAAAATTCAGGTTGGCTTCACCTGAAGATACTCCTATTTTACACTGGTAAATCACATCCTCTTAATGCTATTGACATCATACTTATAGAAATTGGAGCAAAGTAACAGTGAATAAGATCCAAAAAAAACAATTTAAGAAAATTATAAGCTAGTTTTCTTTAAGCTAGATTTCCTATGATTTTGATTTAGGAATGTTCAGTGCTTTTCTCAAAGTCTTTCTACCTCTAACATTCATGCAATCCTCAAATAAAATGGAAGTACATAATGCCCCTCCATGTCCATCTTCTATAATCTAAAGCAGATGAATAGGAATGCTACTTTTGTGAGAGTTTATGTTTACCACAGCCCTCCTTCTGAACAAAGAAAGGAAAGGAGGGTAATTAAGCACAAAAGAGAATGTATCATTCCTGCTCAGTCAGAGATGCATCTAATTCTGGCCTTACCAACTTTTAAGAGAGGGAAAAACTACATATCTTCCATCTTTTGGAAGCCAAATGTGTAGTAATTTGCATTGGAGTTTTACTTCTATCTTTCTACTGGTATTTAAAAGGGATTGTTTCTTATCCAGAATTATCTGATGATCTCTAAAAATTAAATTTTTGATCTCTAGTTTGTAAAGACATGATTTCTAGCTGCTGAATATTTTTTAACATAATGGAGACACTTTATATGTGATTAGTAGTAAAAGATCTTGAAATATTCACCTCTGTGATGAAAAAAGCAGAACAGATTATTCATTGGGTCTGAACTTATTTACAGTAAGTAGTGACATATAGACACATAGTTTATGAAACCTCCTTCCCCAGTAAGTGGTGCTTGGGGCAAGAGGGTGGTATACTGCAGTGAAAACTTGTATGGCTAGGAAGAACTCCGGGATTCCCACTGAGGAGCTACTGCAGCATGTACAAAAGCTATGCAGAACTGCAGAATAGTACTGTTTTGGTAATCATTACGATTTGAGCTCAGAGATATGTGGTCGCGATGATTCTCCCATAGCATATCTCATGCCACTAAATTCTAAATTGCATCTATTTTGGTGCAAAAATGTGGGCCCCATTCATGCAGCAGTTGTACTTGCAGCACAGGTCCTTTTCTCATTCCACAAACTAAGAATGTCGCCTTTGGTGCGGATGGCGACAGCCCCAGCTCCACCTTGTCCACAGTTAGAAGACCTACACAACACGTGGTGCTCACCCCTCAGTTCTGGAGGTTTAGCCACCATTTCCAGCTTTCACCCTACATGCAGAGACACTGCAAGTACAGGCTTTAAAGGAACAAAGCAGGTTCTCCTTATAATCCACTGACTATATTTAATTCAGCAGAACATTTAATTCTACTCAAACTGCTTCTCAAACAGTCAAATGGAGGAGATGTAAAAGCACATGAACTAAGATACTAGATCTTGAATTAAACTAGTGGCAGTGTAAGAGGTAGGTAATGGGAAAAAAAACCCCAAAAACCTTTGATTAGCAGTTTATTTTTTGATATCTCTTTCATGGTTAGGAATATTACAAAAGGAATATGAATTTTTCAAAATATAATATTTTCTCAAGAAATTGTAACTTCATATGTGAGCAGCATTTTTAAAATACACATATTTTGAAAATGCTTAAAATTTGAAGTTTTGAGTTAATTCATCATTGAAAGCACTTTTTGAAAACTTTTAGCCATATACTGATATGCATATGTAGATGCTAAATAAATTTTTCTTATTTTTAATTTTCTTTAATGTGTTTTTCTCTCCTTGAAGATAGAGATACCTATAATGATAAGGTCCAAACCATGACTTAACCTATGATTTCATCCTAGCCAGATGCCATATAATATGCTAAATGCTGAGACAAAACCACCATGCAAACGCCATTGCGAGCCCAGTTCTTCAGAGATTCATAAGGCTAAGCATTGCAAAAAATCTGAAAGAAACTTATTGTAGATACCAAATCCAATAGGAAGAGCGCTGTTTGAATTCTTGCTACAGAAACCTCTGAGGGCCAGTACAGTTACTGAAGGAAATCTTTACAAGACAACTAAAAATGGCTGAAACATTTTGATACATTTAATATTTAGATTTAATATTTAATATTAAATTTTCAGTGATTCAAAGATTTTTTAAATTTCATTTGAAGAGGCACAGTCTTTACTTACAATACAGTTGAAGGTAAATGCATAATCATTCTTGTTTCTATAGGAACTCCTTTTTCAGAGGTAATGACAAAGAAAGTATGGTTGTGATCTTCTTTTTCCTTCCTTTTTCAGGCCTTATGGCAAAATAGAAGTACAACACTCTTTCAAAGTCCCTTTCCAATTAAGAGCTAATGGGCACTTTTGAAAATGCTTTTAGATTGCGTTATGCACATACCTCCTGAGAGGAAAAAACAAGTCTCATCTGCTTCGATTTTTATATGGAGCCCTGACTGAATGGCCAGCAGTATGGAAACATTTGATTTCTTGTTCTGCAGTGCTGTTTTCTCTCTTCTGAAAGCTAAATACCTACTAGTGAAAGGAAATGGTAGGCTTCTCAAGCTGCACTAAGGTTGGGCATCTTACTGCAAAAGTACATTTTGTGATTCACAAAATATGCACAATACTTTGAAGTGGTCATCACAACTGAGATTTGACTGAAGAGACACAGGAGTGCTGTTAAAGCTTTCTATTGCTCCATTGTTTAATGAATTTCCCTTTGGTGATCCCTTCTGCTTAAGTTTCAGTCTCAATTTTTTCCATATCTCACCTGTAGCATCTCCTTTCTTCAAGAAAAACTCCAAGGGCCCCAGTGATCACCTGAGCATTTTCCTGTTCCTATTTTTAGTTTGTAGTAATTCAGTCTTTATGCACAGTTATCCTGCTTTGTCTTCCACTTAGAGTAACACACTAAAGGTGGCAGTATTCAGAAGAGATTAATTTATTGTTGACAGTATACTTAGAGCAGATGAACTACTTTATCTTGCTATCTCTACACCTTCAGAAAAATTACACTGAACTGGCAAATTTTAAAAACATCTATATGCAATATAAAATTTCTATGGGGTATTAGTGCAATTTCCTCAGAAATAATTGTGCTACTAGCACTCCACAGAAATCATAGAAATGTTTTGCAACTACTGTGCAACAGCTGGGACTCAGTATTAAATAACATATTTGGGTACTCAATTTGAGGCCAGTTCAAGGAACATTGCAATATGTTGTCAGTGCTTTATAAAAATGGGTTAATTCATAAATGTCAGTCACTTAATTGCTTTTGAATCCAGATAACAGGCTGTTTATTTTATGAAAAATAAAAACAGGTATCATTTTACTGTGTTCTCCCAACTTTGCAGGAACTCTCAGTCATTTCATTATGGATCATTCCTTCTTATTGTTTCTCCCTGTAATATAATATAAACCAAAGTTCTCCTATGTGGATGTTTAGCATGATTCTGGATTAATAGTACTGCATTTTACTGATGAGTGCATTATACGCATTATAGCATGATCAGATGTTGGACAAACACCAAGATAATGTTCTTTAACTTCATATTTATCAATGGTTAAAGGTAACTAGCTGGCCTTTGGTTCATCTCCCTATTTGGGTGGCTTATGACACAGAAGGGGCAAAGAGGAAACAGAAAGTCTTGGTAAGACTTTAACCCTAAACACTTGGTAAGAAATTAACCCTAAAGCTGACTAAAGAAGCTAAATGGAAAAGCTTCTGCTGTAAAGACAACAATTTTCTTATCTGTGAAGTATGGCTAAGCTACCAGGGCTTCTGCTAGGGGATACTGCTTGAAAAAAAACAAACAAAAACTCCAAACACTTAACCTTGGACATTGGTGGTAAAAGAATAAATGCTGTATTTCACTTATGTAAGTTTCCTTTATACTAAGTCTTCCACCATATGTATGTTATGTATGTTTACATTTACCTCACACCCTCTTATGTTAGCAAAAATCTGTGCAAACTGTGTATGTACATACACTCATACACTTACGAAAATGAAGGGAGAATGCAAAATATTGTACAACTCACAGTTACTATTTGATTCTTTGAAACTTTCATGTCACTTCTCCTACCGGTAAGTAAAATTCCTCAACTACATCAGTTTTTCATCCGTTTTAGAATATGCAGGTTTCTGACGACTGCAGCCTCCAGAAGCTTTCTACAGACAGGGATATGACAAGGATAGGACTTGCTGCCAGTAAAAAAAAAAAAACCAAAAAACCAAAAACCAAAAAAACAAACAAAAAAACTCAACAAAAACCCAAAAACCAAAAAAAATCCCCCAAAACCCCAACAGGTCATCTTAGAATCATGTTAGGGACCTCGTATTGCTGCTCATTGCTGCTCCTGAACTGCTCAATGTAAACCTGACATTCCGCGTCCGCCATTAAAAAACGCGTTAAATCCGACTATTTCAAAGAGTACAACGAACGCAGAGTGAGGTACGGAGCTCCAAACCCCACGCAGCACTAACTTCGCAAGTGCAGGGAGGAACGGGGCCAGCAACAGCTCTTCCATCAGCAAACGCAAGCCAAGCAAGCGACGAGGAGGCTGATGACGCCCTCACACCACCGACGCGGCCAGCGTCCTCTCCGCAGTACGGTCCCGGGGAAGCCTCGGACGCGGCCGCCTGCAGAACACAAGGCCGACGGCGACGATCATCGCTCCGCAGCTGCACCCCCGTCCTGTCGAGCCCGTGCCCGCCGCCAGACCCCCGGCAGCCCTCGCCCGCGGGGCCTCCCTGAGGCGCCGGCGCCCCCTCGCCCTCCGCACAGTGCTCTCCTGCCTCCCGCCGCCTCTTCCGAAGCGTGCCCGGAGCGGCCCCGAGCGGCGCCGTCGGGCGTGCATCGGGACGGTCCCGATGCGAGCCGCGGGGTCCCGCCGGCCGCAAACCCGTGCCCCCTCACCGCGCCGCCCCTGAAATGGCCGCCCAGCCGCGCGGGACTCCCCTCCTCCGCGACCCCCGCACCCTCCGCTCCCGGGGGAGGCACACCTCCCGAACCGCGGCACCCCGCCGAGCCGGGGTTGCCCCGACCTCCGTGCCGCGGAGCCGCCCTGCTCTCCCCGGAACACGGCGGGGAGGGAGCAAGGGTGGAAGATGGGGGATCAACCGCGCCGCCGCCCGCGTCGGGGAGGCGGGGGCACCGCTTCTTGCGGGGCTGTGGGGGCGCCGCACACGCTCCCTCCTCACGGCGGGGAGGGTTAATAAAGGCCGGCGACCGGCTGCCCGCGGCCGGGGGCGCCTCTCCGCGGCCCAGCAGTCACCGGCATAGGGGTGGCTCGGTCGCTCGCCACTCCGCTAACCGCTCTGCCTCCCCGAGGTGCCGCCGCTGCCTCGGCGGGACTCGCCGGCGTGTGAGCCGCCGCGCGGAAGGAGCCGCTCCGCCTCTGACAGAGACGCGCCCCCTCCTCCCCTCCCCACCGCCCGCCCGCCCTCACCTCGAGCTGGCGCTGCCTCCCCGCTCTGCCGCCGGCGCCTCGCCCGTTCGCCGCTGCGCCCCGCTGCTGTCCCCCTGGCGCCTGGCCCCGCCGAGGGGCAGGTGGCCAGCCCAGCCCTCTCCCCCGCTGCCTGCTGCGGCTGCTGCGTCTCTCGTCCCCCGCTGCAGGGAAGTCGCAGCGGCGATTGCCAAGCGGGAGGAGAGGACAGGAGAGGAGTGGAGCCGCCGGCGGCTCGGGCAGCGCGCTGCGTCTGGGTCTCCGGGAATGGACTGGGCTTCGTCCTGCGCCTCAGCCTGCCCGTGGAGACGAGGACGGTGATCGTCCGCCCAGCCCGCCAGGGAGGAGAGGCACCCCGGTTAAATGTCACAGCTCCCCGTCCGCTCCCCGCCGCCACCCCGCGCATCGCTCACCTCGGGAGGGGGCTGTGAAGGTGGCGGCAGAGGCAGCCTCGGCTGCGGCGCGCCCCACTGCCGCTCGCCGTGAGGGAGCGCCCCGGCAGCCGCCAGGTAAGCGACGGGAACCCTCCCGGTGCCGTCGGGGGTGGCCGCGGGGATTCCGCCTGTGAGGGCAGAATAAGTTTCGCGGAGGGGCCTCTGGAAGCGAAGAGGATCCTCGCGTCGCGGGGGTCTGCGCCTCCCGATGCGGGGGCTGCGGGCGGCGAGAGTCGGCGGGACGCGGTGCAGCAGAGCTCTCCACCGCCGCCCGCCCCGGCCGCCTCGTCCCCGGGCCCCCGAGGGCTCTTGGACCAGCGGCGGATGGCGCTGCCCGCCGTGGTGAAGGGGGGAGTCGGGCTGCCCCAGTGGCGGGTTGGGGGGGCGGGACGCCGTGCCCAGCATCACACCTTCCCTGGGGAAGAGCTTTCTCCGCCGGGCGGGGAACAGTGCCATGGGAGCAGGAGTTCTCCGGGGGCTCCGAGAGACGTGACACAAACACAATAGTCCTTTGTCACCAGTGAAGAGATGCTTCTACACCTGTGTCCGCTGCTGTGGTGGATGTGCTCGCTGGAGTACGTGCATCAGTAAAGTGGGTCTAGGGGGGTGATGGTGCTGCTGCACGGTGAAGGCACTGTTTTACCTTCTGCACAGCAAATCCAGAATAGCCCCCCCCCCCCCTTTTAGGGAGCTGCTCGAAGTACATGCAGGTGCTTCTGAACATACCTGGAAGAAAAACAACGGCAAGAAAATCATCCACTGATTCATCATTGTCCAGTCTCTTGAGTCTAAAATATAATATTTTGCAAGTCCTGTTCTATAGTTGCTGGAGTAAACAGCAGTGCTTTGAATGTTCTTAAGCATTTTCCCATCTAGCATTTCTTGCCAAGCAAAGAACTGCAGTGTGTTTTTATTACATGCTGCTGTTTTAAAATACTGTTATTTCAAAAGATTTTCTCGTTAAAAAAAAAACAAAAACAAAAAAACCCAACAAATCTCTCACATAAAAAGCAAAACGTCTGAGCACAGAACACTTAAAAAATAAATCAGATCTGAACTTGCATTGCTTGCCAAGTGCTGGGTGGTGGTGATGGGGGCAGAAAGAAGCACACAGCTTTTCTGTGCCTTTGTCATGAAAATGAACCATGCAGTCTTTATTTCAGTCAAAACTACAGCACTAGGGGAATGGAAGTGAAAATTAGTTTGCATAGTGTTCATGGAGGTAAGCCATAACCTGTAAAGCCATGAACACAATAATTCTGAAGCCTTACCCCACTTTTTATAGTGACACATCTGGAATCAACAGATCTACAATGTAAAGTATGTGTAAGATTTTACCTCAAACCAATGTATATGCCCTAAAATAATGATCTAGCATTTAATTTACCATTCAGAACTACAACAGCTGCCTCCACAAGGAAAAAAAAAAAAAAGCGCTAGGAGGTAGAATAAAAGGATATGCTTTCCTGAGCTTCTACCTTCCAGTGAAAAGCCTAAAATTAAAAGAGATGGTTTCTATTCCTACTGTATGCAATCAAGGCACCAGTAGTTCCATTAGAGGCTACACCCTTTCCAGGAAGTGTTTCATTGTAGAGTCGGAGCTGCTATGTGGTCTACCTTACTGTATAATGTGCCACACAGAAGAGTGCACTAATATCAATATGATCCTACTCCTACTATATATATATATATATATATATATATATATATATATATATATATACACACACACACATGTAAATATCCCAGTCAAAATGGGATTTGGGATTTTTTCTTCAGATCAGCACTTAAAAATGATTGACTCCTCAGCTACTGTACCACCTCCTTATTTTTCTTGAAAAGGAGTGTTTTTGACAGTAGCTAATGTATGTGAATCAGAACAGTGATACTATTCATTTTAAGTAAACAGAATATCCCTGAAAACTGCTTTTACTGCTCTGAATTCCCTCTTCAGAGAGTATGAATAACACCTACATAGATTGAACAACACAAGGTGTGATCAGCTACATAGAAACAGCGTGGTTTGGTACTATAACAGGTATCAGATCTTTTGTTACTGTTCTAGAATCCAGACATTCTGTGAAAGTGCTCTAGGAGGAAATGTTACCCTGCGTAGTAGCAGCAAGAGGTGAAAAAATACAAAGTATTAGAGAAGCTTGTCAGCTGAAGGAGCTGTCCGCAACTACTGTGATTAATACTCTGTTGGCATGCTACTGTGAACTAATACAAGGATTTGGGTATCCTGCAGTTAAGAAAAAAACCAAAGTCACTTGCCCTTTGTAGTTCTGAAGCCGTATCGTTTTTCTCCAACACAGACAGTTAAGGAGGTCTGAAGATTGGAATATCAGTGGCCCTGTGCCGAGTTTAACAATGTAAGTCTATGTTAGTGCCTTTTTCCTATCTTGTATTAAAGCGATTCAAATAACATAAATACAGGGTGGGTGTGGTTATTGGAGAGGGAGGGTATCGATAAGGATTCTAAGAGGATTCCTGTGGTGATTTTTCTAAGTCATGCTGATATGACTCTTGCTTGTTTTTAGAGGTTATGGTTTTTTGTTTGTATACCTTTTGGCTGTCTAAACCCTAGTGAAAAGAGTGGGGGCAAAAGGATTAAGGAGTTCTAAAGACTCTGTATATAGCTGTCTGTTGGTTTATTGGCTTGTCCTTTGTGAGAAGGTGGATTTCTTTATAGCTGTTGCTGGTAATTAAAAATCCAGGTGATGGACAAATGATCAGTTTCAGTAAATCTATATGATATTAGGTATGTATATTGCTGCATTCTCCTGTTGCAAAGGAGCTTATTTGGTTACTAGTACTATGACACATTATGCTGAGTGCATTCTAATTCTCTGTGCTTTCTCTTCATTTTTTGTGCAGTTATCAAGGAAATTTAAGAAAATTATATTTCTAAGTAGCCACTGATTGACATGCCTCTGTCATAGGCTGATTTGGCTAAGGTGTGTCTAATTATGAATCTTTATAAATTATTGCTCATTTCTAATTAGTACAGTGACTACTTTAACTGTTGATTTTCCAAAATGTTTTAATCTCATGTGGTTTTAGCCAGATAAAAATTTTTTTCACCTAATTTGAAAGCATAAAATCAAGACTTTTCTTCTTTTCTGGAGAGTGTGGCCTTTCTGTTACTTAGAAAAACATTAAAATAGATAAGATGACTCTGTAAAGTATGGGATTGAAATATTTGAAATATATAGACACTGGTCTTCAAGATATGCAATATACCAATCAATGTTTTCTGTGCTGAAATATCAATATTATTCCCATGAGATATGCTGAGTAGAATTCATATTTGAGCTGCTTCCCATATTATAAACCTTTTGATTCCTGGGGGACAATTTCATTTCTTAATGATGAAAATCTGTGGAGGAAGGAAGATAAACTGTCATCTGTGTTGTATAATGACATTTTGGTGGCCCATTTTCTGTTGTTAAAATGCAAATCTTGTGATTTTTTTTTTAAATCAGAAACTATTCTATGAAGCAGTAGTTCACGAGATTATTTATAAACATACTGATCAGAGCTGCTATTTGATTACCGTTCTAGATCTCTTATTGCCTAATCTCTTATTGCTTTTGAAACTGGAAGTAGATACTTGTATCAGCAGACTGTAGGCAGTCTTGTTCTATATTGATATACTGTTAATGTTTTCAGATTGATTATTGTTGTAAAAGTCCTATTAGGTCAGTGTGGATATTTAGTGAGCACCTCTTCTGCGTGGTGAAATTAGTGGACCATTCAACCCATCTTTCAGAACTATTCTAATTACATGCAAATAGAAATAAGGATGCATTGCAATTAATATTTTATAGAAAGTGGAAATATTTTAAACTGCTTCTTACTATTGATTTGCACTTCTGCTAATAGTTTTCTCATTCCCTTCATAATAGGCAAGTGTTGCAAGTAAATGCCAAAATTCTACCTGAGTTGGTGTATTTTAAATGGCATAGTCAAAGTAGGTGATTCTTAAAAAGAAATTCAAAAGAATAAATGTTTCTGAGGGAAATGGATATCTTGATTTTCATCTGATGGTCCTATTACATTTCTTAAAAACAAAGAAAACTGAGAAAATTGGGTTTTAGTTGGGCAAATAAAGTGACATAATTTATTAGCTGTCAATCTCAAAACTAAAGTTGCAATGAAAGAAAAAGGAATGGAGTATTTTTCAACTTTTGTCATCATTGGAAATAAAACTATAATGTATTTCAATGGAGTAAACAGAATCATCTTCAGCAGAAATATTTGTTTCTATAAAAATATTTCTTTATTGTGAGTTTTGTTTGATTAACTGCAAAATGCCTGTCCTTTGGTCAGATTGAGGAAAAATAATTATTCTAAAGTCCTATTTTTTTTTAGCTAGTATTTATACAACAGTACTATGATTAATGTTTTATAATTTTTAATAAACATGTTTTATTTCTACTTTTTTTTTTTTTAAATAAAATTTGCATGGCTTCTCAAAGTCATTATTCTTCAGGTGGACACAGATTCTTTTAAATGGTAGAAAACCCCAAATATGTCCTGTAAAACTATTGGTAAGAAAAATTAACCCTTACTTTTTTAATATTAGAAGTTATAATTTAGAAAACTGCTTTTGTTCTGATATGCATGTTTAATGCCTAGGAGCAACCAGTGGTCACTAGTTAAGTTTATAGGAATTTAATAGCACTCCATACCCCTCACTTCTCCCTGTCCCTCAGCTCCCTTTAAGCCGACCTGTCTTCAGTGTTGAAAATTTATAAGAGCCATGGGGTGGCATTTACTGAGGCAGGCCAAAGACCATCTTTGAGCTGTACAAATGCAGCTCTCCATCTCTAAGGGAAGAGTGGGATTTCACTGGAGTCTGGTGTTTTTCCTGTAACTGAGTTTAATATGGGGAATCATGTCACTAGAGAAACCAAATAGTCTGGTCTTAGAACAGGACAGCTACTTAGATTGTCATCCTCTGTTCACTTTCCAACCTGAAGAACTTTCATCCTATTATTTCCTTCACTATATCTTGTTTCTGAGAAAACACAAAGTTTTCTTCAAATGGTATTTATTTCTCAGTTGCTGCAATTCATAAAATGCATTTCAACTCATGTTTTGGTGAAGTGTTTATGAAATAGTGGCAGATGCTGGTTGTGAAGAGTTTAATGAGAGAATTTCTTGAGGAAAAGCTCACTTTGGCATCTTCAGGATTCTGTTTCCTTTAATGTAGAAAGGTTTGTGTTCCTCTGTGACAAGTCATCAAGTAGATTCCCATTCACAGCACACATGAGCCTCAGCAATGATATTGTCCCATGTCTGCCCTACACCTTTTGCAGGCCAGCATGTACCAAAGTCAGTTAAAATCATCAAAACTCCACCACATCTGGAATGCATTAGTTCTGCAGGCAGGTAATGTGTGTGGGGAGGACACATACAAAGACTCAACTGTGTTTTATCATGTTTATAGAGACTGAGATAACCTCAAGAGAGACAAAAACCAGAAACAAACTCCTTGGGAAGAAGAAATTATGCTTCCCTTTAGGCCCTGGAGAATAAAAAGGAGGGAGAAATTTCAAGATTGTGAGATTTTACAACTCTGCAGACCCATAGTTGGTCTAGATAACACCTGTCAGACGTATTAAAGAGGAGATACAGTTTGTGGCTGTTTGTGACAAAATCTCATGTTTCTGAAGTGGAAAGGACTAGGAAAGACTGAAGCTGGAACAGTGGAGTGTGACTGGGAAAGAGAGAGCCAGACAAGCCCGTGGCCTCTCAGCATCAATTTGCCTTGATGTTCTCAGAAGTAACCAACTACTTATGCTTGAACGCTGTGGTTCAATTTTCCAGGCATAGCAGTAATTGTCCTGAAAGAAGAGACTGTGTTGCTATTCCTTTCATAGGTGTTAGAAAGTGTTGAGATTCAGAAAGCCACTCATCTTCAATGGCCCTGTGCGAGTACAAGACTTGCTTTAGATATTGCTCTGAATGCCTCCAGTGCTGTATGTAACTATGAAAACCAGAACAATTATAAAGAAGAAAAGATGAGACTTACCATTCTATTAAATAGGAAGTATTATTTTGACCATTAGTATCCAGAATAGATTTTTGATTTGAAAGTCAGGAAAAATGTAATGTTAATAATGTATGTGGGGAAGAACCATTGTGGAAATGGGTTGTGTTTGGGGCAGTACATGAGGAGGTAGTCTGGAAGAATATGCAGAATTCTACATTAGCCAATAGCTCTATAGGCTTTATAGTATATTTTTGAATTTTTTGTTTTGTTTTGTTTCTTTTTTGAACTACAGAGTGGGAGTAACCAAATCTATTGAGAAAATAGCTGTCTCATGCCAGCTTTTCACTGTTCTATTCCCAGTGTAAACTGGTGCACATTGCAATGAAAAAGAAGCACTTTGGGCTATAGGCAACATGTGGAAACAGATATATTCATTTATTGTAGTGAAAGCCTTCAAAGAGTAAGAGGACCAGTTAAATGTGAGATAAAATTCCTCTGTGCTCACAACATAAACAGACCCTAGTGCAAACAAGAATTCATTCCAATTGGGAATGGATTCAGTTTGCTAGAATAGGTTATAAAGTAGATAAGTAGATTCACATAAGCTTAAACCCCAAGAAATTCTTGTTTCTGTTGTCTCCATAGACAATGAGGAGGAAGGAATTATCTTAGAGTTATTGCAAAGTAGTGTAAAGATGTATCAAGGTAAAAGGCAGTGGAACAATTGTAGAAATTAAACTGCAGTAAATAATAAGCTTACAATAGCTTGCTTCCTAGATTTCTAAAGGAAATGCATAGCTGAGGGCCTGAGTGACTTCTGAATCTATAATTTATTTTTAAATGCTATGTCTGATCTGCAGGATAGCCACTTATTAGGAAGAAAAATTATGTCAGGAATTTATGAATAGTAGTCAAACCCCGAGGAAGTAATTCAGAAAAATAGATGAAGTCAATATCTCAAAATATCTAGATGAACATATCAGGAGGATATTATTGCTGCCCACTTTAAGGGGACAAATATACAAATACACTGTAATAACAGTCTTGTCCAGCTTCATTCCTACTGCCAGCATGGCTTAAAGTGAATGTACAGTTGCATTCTTATTATAAAATACTTTTCTTGCTGATAACATTTCTTCAAATTGTTCATATACTGTTTTTAAAAGCTTGATTAAAGGAACAAAATTGCATGGGTGTTCTTAAGAAAAGAAGGAGATTGTAAATAATTTAGTTTTTTTATTCTCTGCAACCAATGCTTCTCTGTTTTTCTCAGACTGTTTTCTGAAAATGGAAGTTATGTTGAGCCATTAGGTCTCTCCTATTCTTTTAGGGACAGAGTTTCCAGAATAGGAGTCATTTGGGGCTTTGAAAAAAACTAGTTCTTGTAATAAACAGATATAATTTCTACTGTGACATAGAAGTAATTAACTAGTGGGCAGTGTTATGCATTAGGGACTGCAAAATAAGTCATCAAATTACTCCTGTCAAACAAATACTGGGGAAAGACAAGTTAAAAAGTCTTACACATGAAAATAAAAAAAATTTAAGAACTCTACAAAAATCTTGCTAAGATTTATTCAGTAATTATTTTGTACTTTTCCTTTGTGAACAATTTTTGCAGTTTTGAAAACAGCCAAAGGTAAAAAAAGAAAAAAAAAATCACTGTGATGTATAAGAAATTAAAACCCTGCATGTACTTAAAGATTAACATGCTAAAGCTTCAAAATGGAAAAAGTAGAGATATGATAAAGTTATATAATAATAAATATTCTAGTTTCTATGATTTTTTCCCCATTAGACAAACAAAAAATGTGATGGGTAAAGAAATTTGAATTACTATCTATTTAAAAATTAATAGTCCATTAACCAGACAGTATTGAAGTAAGAATATCAGGATTTTTTTCCTAAAACCATAAAGGTATTATAGCCAGGCAAAATCTTCTAAACAACACTAGAAGAACAAAGCACAAGTAAAAAAAAATTAATGAGTGCTCTGAATATCATAAAAAAATCTTTTGCACTATGCCATGTTGCTCAATTGCTTCCCCAGATTTGGGAGATTTATCTTTTCCTGTGGGGCTTTAGCTGTTGGCTGAAGCTATTAACATTGCTCAGAAGGAGGGGTACCAGAGAGTAGGAATCATCAATTTAATTGTTGCACCATTGGTTACTGCATCACTAACCAACCTGATTTACATGGCTGTTTGACCAGTACATGCTACTCTTCATAGCCTTGCTTAAAAACAGCTCAATTTGCTGTGTGGGTAGACAGTAGCCTTCAAATACTTACATCAACACCTTGGTATAATCATGCAGTGTGTTATAGCAATACACCATCTTGATATTAGATTGTACAACAACCAAATCTGAGTTCTTACTTCTGTTTAATATTGCTTGTTCTTACTTAAAATATTTTTATAAGTGTGGTTTTTTTTTTTTTTTTTTTTTTTTTTTTTTTGTTTGTTTTCTCTTTAATTTGAATGTACATCAGGTGAGAGTTGCAGAGAAGAGATTATGGTTAGATTTAACAGCTAGGAGGTTTAAACAACTAACTTCTCATTCTATTACGGTAACAGTACTGAATATTTGGTGCATCTAAAGATAATGGCTTTTTTCACTGTTGCCTTTTATAGAGCAATGAAGCTATTGCTTGGTCTGCAGTTTAGAGACAGTTGTTTAGCTAGAAAATGGAGTTACTGGAAGTAAGAAAATGCTTCATATAGAAGAATCAATCTTCATCATTTTAGATGTTCTGTATGAGTAATGTATGTTACATCCATGGCTGCTGGAATTTACATTTAAATATGTAATCAAGGTCACCATGTAATCAAGTTTTATTTTATTCACATTCTAGCACAGTATATTGATAAATTGAAGAATACTAAAAGAGTGTCTGTAATGTATTGAGAGCTTAAATTTCTGTTTTAATTCCATCCATATGGTGCTTTTGTTGGTACTAGTAGTATTTTATATGCTTTCTGGACATATGAAAAAAGCACTGTGCAAGGATGGTAGAGAAGAAGACATGCGGAAAACTGGTGCAATTTTTAAACTCTCTACCTTTGATTGAAAGAGATATCATTATTGCTGTCTTCAAGTACTTTCACTCTGGACATCTTCTTGGATCAGCACAGAAGTAAAAAAGGAGAGCAATGAGATACTGAAAGCCAACATAGCTAGAAGTTCCTGAAACTTCGTCAAATGTGGTGTCAGACATGCAGAGTCAGTTTGGGCTACATAACACATATGCTTTCTTCAGCAGCTGTCAAAATAGAACATGTTCTGCTGTAATATTTTATTTGAAGGCAATATGATCATATTTCTGATTTGAAATTGGGAATAACTCTGGAAATTAGGTAATGGCTTTGGGGCTATGGCAAGTTACTAGTACCTTATGTTTCATATAGGCTATTCAGCTAACAAAACTTTATAATTTACTGTTTGTTCAGCATTTATGAAGCGAACAGAAAACTGCAGAAAGTAATCTTGTAATATATACATAGTAATGTGGTCCTTTCTGTTGATCTAAATTAAAGCAATTACATTTTATACTAACCAGAAGGATTTACACTAGAAAAACTTACTGAAATTTACAGTAAGCAGCATAACTTCAGGTTCTTTTGAAACTTCTGCTCTACCAGTCGATGTACACACATGCAGAAATGACCTGCTACTCTTATAATAAAAACTTACATCCATTTAAAAGTTTACTATATAGTTTTGCATATATTTTGATTCAA
Organism: Melospiza melodia melodia; assembly: GCF_035770615.1. Classification (NCBI taxonomy): domain Eukaryota; kingdom Metazoa; phylum Chordata; class Aves; order Passeriformes; family Passerellidae; genus Melospiza; species Melospiza melodia. The sequence goes on from NC_086226.1 coordinate 66,447,842, forward strand.
ATTTGAGATCTGAATTCCAAAATAATATTTCAGTGACTTGTAGCTAGTAGATATCGTATGAGGAAGCATGCTATTTTTTTTTAAGAACAACTGGTAATAATGAAATATTCCACAAAGTGAAAGAAAAAAAACTCAATATTTCAGCTTTTTTTCAGTATCTTCCATGCTTGGATTCTTACATTTTTATACAAGAAATCCAACATTTAAGAATATTTATGGTCAGGGTTCACTTAGAGTACAATTGGAGCATTTTCTGCTTCTGTCAGGAAAATAATTTAGACCTGTGTATGAACTATGTAGTTCTCTCTTTCTCCTGCAATTTAATTCCAGTTAATAATTACCAGTACATCCTTCAAAGGGAACAACAGAGCTACTGCTCACTAATACTTATTCTGTGCTATTTGTAGAGCACTGGAAATATTAACTCCTTTCTTAACACTGCATTGTGATGGGTGATGGTAGTTTCTTCCTTTGAATCTGCTACCAGTAGCATTTCTGCTTTGAAATGCAAATGCTGAGCTCTCTTGAAGTGGTAAGTGCATGACCTCTGATATAATTTGTTATTACCCCTGCAGCTTGTTTCAAAAATGTTTTGCCTGAGTAAAGAACCAAGAATACTCCCTCTGCATCACATATTAATGCAAACATTTTTTATTTGTAGTGTCAATCACTAGATGGCACTGCTCTATGGTCTTTTTAAGATGTTACATTTTCCTTTTCTTAAAATAATAATTTTCTTCTCTGCTATATGGCATAATGAATTGTTACTGATTTAGTGGTATTATTTATCTGAGATTTGTGGCAAATTGTAAAAAAATTGAATATATATATTTTTGAGGAATAAATGTACTTTGAGGAATCCTTGAACACGATGTTTCAGTTAAGTGTTTGACATGAGGAGAAACATGCTGTTTGCTAATCTCTGTTCCTGAACTAGTAAAAATAGGAAGCATCACAAAAAAAGCCACAAGGAGAATGCTCTTCAGTTTCTCTGTTTGTTGATATCTTCGCCAGTTGTAAATCAGCATGTTAAGTGTATCTTTTACTTCTTGGCAGGAAGGTGATTGTGTAATCCTGAACTTGCTAGCTGGCAATTCTAGCTTTTCTAAGCTTCAATTGCTCAGTTGTCAATGCAATCTTTAGCCAACTGCATAAGGAACAAAAAGGTAGAAGACAACATAATCCCTTCTGTCACTGGAGTGCTAGCACATTGTATGGCTGATGCTATTGATTCAACACACTTCTGTGAATAGACTGCTCTACTCACAGGTCAAAAATGTACTTAGGACATCATCACTGCAACAACACTGTTACTGGACAGCAACTACAAAATTAAAGGGTCTCGCAGACATAAAACTATTAGCAACAGAACTGTGTCAAGAAAAAGAAGCAGGAGCTGTTGTTTTTGTGTGGTGTCTTTTCAAAGTTTAGGGTAACATCACTGACTGTTAATGAAGTTAAATATGAAGTGGTAACAAGTTTTGTAGGACTGCTGCAGAGGGGAGTGTCTTAAAAGTCCTTATGCATTTGTATATTTTACTCCTGTATTTTGTTAGTGTTTTTATTAGGGCGCTCTGGCGCACCATGGCTCCACATCTGTGTGGTTCCTTAATTATTTGAAGAACAGTATAAAAGAGTACATGTGTCTAATGGCTGCATATAAATGGAACTTCTTTTGATCTCTAGTAAAGCTGTCTCAGGAGTGTTTTCAGTTCTGGCTGGAAGAACTGCAAGCCATTTTTTAACCAGAAAGTGACTGAGATTCTCTTAATATAAAACTCACTGTGGGATTCTTTCAGAGTAGGTGCCAATACTGTCACTAATGACAGACAGTAGGCATTCTCTGTTGTATAATTTTGAATGATTGAAGGGTCAGACACTAATTTTTGAGCTTGGCATTTGCAAAGAATTCTATCCTTTGGAATTAGGATGGTAGTTGGACCTATGCAAGTGATTATAGGGCTTATTTCCAGATACAGGATTTATTAGTATAGCTTTTGATGAAGATTAAATTTACACTCCCATGTGTTCGTACTGTGTGACATAATGACTGTGAGGCTTTAAATGAATGGCTATTTTCAGCTTGGAAATTTTATGTGCTTGATATGTTGTGGCTATCCTTTCAAAAATGCATTCACATAAAGAAAACAGTAATTAGGTTGAAACTTTCAGAAAATATTTTGCAAAGACAAAACTATAGATACTTTAACAGAAAATGTTGAAGTTCTTGCATTAATTGCTTTCCAAAAATTGCCTTTTTAATAACAAAAAAGAAATTAAATTATTTTTCTTAAATTACTTCCAAAAATGAAGATGTAAATTTCATTTTGCATTTACTTAATCTGGTTACTCTTGTGAAACTTTAAATAATTTTAAATAATCTGTACTTTTGGCTTTGGTGATGGTCATTTGCCTTAGAGAGAGCTAGATTAAAATAAATTTTGCAGAAGTTATAAATTATTAATTCTGAAATTTCACTGATGATTTCCAAAGAAATCAATAAAATTTCATTTATTTTATAATCCGTCATTTCTGATGTGAAGATTCTGGGGGCTTGAGTTTGGTGTTGGCCTGGTAACACTCTGCTCAAGAGGGTGTTAGTTTACATATGATTTTGGTTAGTATTTTTAGATACAAGTAGAATGCAAGAGGGGGCAGTATTGGTGCTACCTTTGAATTGGAAGAATCTAGGCTGAAGAATTAATTGCCCTTGATTATGAGACTGTTGTTGATATCTCCATGCTGAAACCAAGTGTTTTATATAGGCATATCAGTACAAGAATACTTACTGGCTTTTATCACCTGCAGGTTTCTATAACAATATGCTTGTGTCTGATTTCCAAATTTGCTGTGTCATTTTAAAGAATGACATTTGTGGAGTTTGCCTGTGTTGCAGTGGGGAAACCATCTCTTCACCAGGACCTGAGTAAGCAGTCCTGTTGATGAGTACTTTTCACCAGTGCTTGGAATCTGAACTTCATTCTGTATTAATTTCAGAGTACAGTTCACTGAATTGGTGATATATCTTAAGAGATAGTGATGTATATTAAGATGTATATAATTGGTGAATATCTTAAAAGAGACTGGATGAAGTATGACTGAATTATAGAAGAAATATCATATAGGCTGCATTGTAACAAGAGAAATGTCTTAAAATTAGTCCCTTTCTTACACACCTAGGAAAGTGATTTTAGTAACACAGGATAGTATTGCTGTGCCTAAGGCTGTTCTGTTTTACTTGACTTGAGTTAAACTAAAATCTTCTTCCCCTACTCCCCTTCCTGCCTTGCTTTCATTTAAAGCTATAAAAAAACAATCATACATTTTATACTCTGGCAGGAGAATGAGACTGCTGCATTTCTGTCTTTGTTTCCTTGTAGAAAACTTACTGATAAGGATCCTATTTTAGTAAAAGTTGGGGGGAAAAACCCTCCACTATAAAAGCATAGACAACTTTTTTTACCCTTGGGAAATGACCTCTTGGTTGTTCTTTGATGAAGTAGTAATCCAGGAGATATCCTCAGAGAATATTCAATAGTGGTTTATTTACTGTGTCTTAGCAGACTGTGGAAGTTTCAGATATTTCTTCATTTTTATTTCAAAGTTACTGAAAATTGGCTACTTTGTTTTATAACAGCTATTAGAATTTAAAACTGAAAAAGAAAAAGGGTCTAATTCACTTCTTATATATATATATATATGTATATGTGTATATATATATAAAAGCACCTTCTTTACAAGTGTTGTGAGCAGAAAGGGAGCATCAAAAAAGATTTATCAGAGAGACCCTGCCATTTAATCCTGAGGTTCAGAAAGGATCACTTACCCTTCTTAACACCTTCTCAGAGAGAAGTCTAAGTGCATCTGGAGCCAATCCTAGTAAGAGTTGCTCAATGTTTTAGGTCTAAAGGATTCTTTACGTGAGATTGACCCTTTATATGACTTTGTATGATTAAGGATGGCAACTCAGATGTATTTATAAGGATAAAATAAAAAAATTATTTAAATAGATTATGATCATGTTAATGATTAGACAAGAAGAATTCAGAATTTTTAACTACAGAATATAGTTAGTTATAACTATTACAGTGAAATATTTTTGAAACTGTATTGAAGCAATTCTATAAAAACTAGCAGAATCATTAAGTTCAGATTGTCGTTACTCACCCATATCAGTGACTATGGGGAAACCTTTCTCACTCAGCCTTGAGGTGTGTCCTGTTCACACACCTTCAGGTGTGTCTAACTCAAGGAAGAAACCTCCACACACACTCCAGAAAGAGTCTGTATATTAGAAGACCCTTCCATTAAAAAGTGGGATGTGGCCTCTGCTGTATAAAGTGGTTGACTATCAGTCATACTTTCAGGCCAGCTGTGTCAGCTCAGAAGCTTTATGTAAGTCATTACTGCTATCGCTTGTTTGCTCTCTTACCAAAATTTTGCCATTGACTGGTGTCAGTTTCCTTCAAGAAAGACGTTGTTCTTCCCATCTTCAGAATATTTGGCTTTGAGATTGAAGAGTCAGTCTGGTCTCAGCGTTCTTCAATACCAAAAGCAGTGCAACTCTCCTTCCTCTGTCCACCAAGGATAATTCTTGTAAAATAGGGTAAAGCATGAACTGTTTTGCCTTTAACCCTTACTGAGGCTGGGCATTCTGCTACACTGCATCTCATGACTGCAGTCAATCCAAAAATATTTGCAGGTTTTTATGTACAGTGAATAGAGCTAGATAACCTAACAAATGCACTTATTAAATCGTTTAACTTATCATGGACAGTTACTGCTTTATAGAATGTGACATATTAAGGAGCTGTAGAAAACAGTGAAGCTTTGTTATAAATGCTGAATATAAATGCTTGTAATGGTGAACTGTATGAAGTGGTAAATAGCTTTGTGCACTACAAGAGCACTTGAGGAAGTTTTAGAGATATCTGACAAGCTTTTCAGTAGGTTGTACTTAGTAAATTGCACAATAATCTAGAATTTCAAACGTTACTAATTTTTGCTTACAATATCACATGAGTTGATTCATCTAATGAAGTTGTGTTTTGTATAAGTCTCAGGGGCTTAACTGAATTGTCCTAAAACACGTAGTCTAAATTGTACTTAATAAACACATTGGTTTTGTATTGTACAACATGGTGACTTTTTTGTCATAGCAATAATTTAGTGAACTTATCTGTACAGATAGTTTGTCAATGCTGGATCTTTGACAGTAAAATCAGTAGAATCAGCTGACAGTAAATTTGAGAGGAGGAGTATTTTCTGTACCGATTTATGAAAAGGCATATGCTACAGAGTGCATGTCTAGCTTTTGTTCCTTTGTCAGAGTATTTTTTAAACAGTAAGAGGTAACAGTACAGCTCTTTCCCATGACCCAACATGCTGGTCTCAAAGAAACCAGATAAAAATCAAACCAAAGACTTCTCTCCATAGATATTTTAGGAAAAGGATATTCTTCCAAGGGAACAGCCAGACTCCACCAGTTTATCTGTATGTGGGTCTTTGAATTAATATGGGTAAAACAGTTATGGAATAGTGAGTATGAAGACACAACACTTTCAGGTTGTGTTACAAGGAAACAATTACAGAGGCCACTAAGTAGGGTGGTATTTTCTTTCTCCTTTAGATTAAAGTAAGACACCATTATCTTAATTATACATTAATTATCTGCCACTTCTTTAAGCATTACTTGAATATGGTACAACAGAAGTTTAGAGTTTTTAACAAGCACATGTATACATATTCATAGAGAACATTCTGTATTTTTGTTAAGAAATTTAACATTTCTTGAAAAAGTTTGATTTTTTTTTAGGAACATGAATAAACTTTTACTGCTGTCATAACAAGTTCTTTGTAGCTTCTGTCATTAAGAAAGAAAAATGGATATTCCTTACATGGAAATAAAAACTTTTATTGAACAATAGCTATAACAATGGCTATCTTTTAGTTATTTACCTTTTAACAATTAGCATTACAATGATATATTGGACTGAAAAATAATTTTGCAGGTTTTCTAAATAGGCACAATAATAAGAATTTCACAAATCACTCCTAGCAAAAAGATATCTATTGCCTAATGATTGTTGAAGGAAGTCCTGTGAAGGAGATAGACCAATATTTTAGATTAGTAGACAAATATGTAAATAGAAGTTAAGTAGTACTGAGCTTTCCAAGTGGTGGTTGAATTAATTTTCCTTTCCTCTCCTCTCTTCCCATCCTTCTGTCTCCTCCTGTTGCCTCGCCACCCCTACCCTCTGCTCAAAAAGTTTTAAAAAGGACTTTGTAAGTAATGCTGCTATGTTCTTATTTTACTACAGTTAAACAGGCTGTTTTATTATGCCACTGTAATTCAGTTGGACTTTCACAGCCATTCAAGTGGTACAAACTATTGTATTAAAACAGTCTTGTAAACCAATTCAAGACTTACTCAATTTTTTAATAGCATTCTTGCTTTGATTCAACATGAGAGCTTGTTCATATTGTTACTGGAAAAGCCATGAAGCATTTGACTTAAGAAAATGTGCAGCCATTAAAAAAAGGCATTACACATGCTTTTTAGCTCTTTCCTGAACTTAAGTCACTGATGATCTTTTGATTTTGTCTTTTGCTTCAATTTAAACCTCAGGCTTTTTTGCTTTGTTATACTCCTTTTTGTCTGGATGTTACCCAAACTATGTAATGATTACAAACTTTTCTGGGGCAAGTTTTCTTGTAACAATGATATTCTTTTTCAGGTGGAATGTAGGTATTCATACTAGAAGTAAGGCTAATACAAATAAAATTTAAAAATCGATTCTTATTACTAGTAAACATAATGAAAGTATATCTGCTCAGCCTCTTTTTTTCACAGCATTTTTTTACCAATATGCTGTTTGAACTAATTCATATTTTTATTTCTCTATAGAGTTAGTGAGCAGGAGGTTCTGTAAGTTTTGTTAGCACAAAAAACTGATTTTCAAAGATAAGTCTTTCCTTTCTCTAGATCCCTGCAAGAGGGACTGGTCTGAAAATTGTCATGCCAGTAAGATTATACTCTTCCTTCAGTGCAGTTTTCAATTCAGTAAGAAACATACCATCTGGTGAAAGTGATTGAGCCAATGTTACTTCTGCCCAAGGGAACAAAATGTGTTTCAGGTCAAAACAAACAAACACAAAAAAAGGTGTAGGGCTGGAACCTACACATTCCGGGTAGGAAATTATTTATCTTTGTCTAGAACTTTGTCATAAGTGATGATGATTGTATGAGGGGTATTTGTATGAGGGGTAAAAAAAAAAATCAGCTTGAAAGGGAAAAACTTTAACAGTATCATGATCATTTAATCAATGTTCATTTGCTGTATGTAAGAATCATGTATAAATATATTTCCTCGACACATTATATGCCACTGCCTTTTATCTTCCATTTGAATAAAATTTCTTGGAAAAAATAAGATTTTTGCCCCAAATACAGATTGTGTTGAGTTCAGCTGATAGTTTTGAATTTGTATCCAAACAGACCCAGCATTTTTCTTGAATACTATTCAAAAAAAAACACTGTGTTTTGTTTTCAAAAAGAGACTTTGAAATTAAATTTGTTTCATTTAAACTAGATTTTAATAAGGCCATCAGGAAACAAACAGAAATTTTCTCAAAGATTTTTACAAATGGAAGTTATCGGTGGTTAGGGTTAGTCACAAAAGTCATTCAAGACGGTTCCAGAATTGATCAGTACTTTCTCTTGAAAATCAAAGGATCTAAAATAAAAAAGGCAGTTTCAACATAACATTTAGGTGAAGGGATAAGTCTTTATCTCCTCCTTGCCATTAGGTAGCATCTCTGTGATGCTAGTGGATTACTCAAATGTCTTAAGGAATGCTGAGTAATAGTATTATCTTAGATTAGTGAGGAAGAGGTGTGGCTGCCAGATAAGTGCTGTTGAAATCAATAATGGAGGTAGTCAAATTTATGAGAAGCCAGTAAACATGGACATATTCCAAAAAATCAGGCTCTTCAAGTTGATAATCAAAGATTAACCGTGACACTTGTGTGTAAGTCATTTTGTTCTTAAGTTCTTACTCTGCATGACAGATCCAACAGGTTTGTATCAGAATGATAGACGTTTGAGGGTAAATTCTTGTGGGTTTCTTTCACACGGTATAGCCTGGACAGTATTCTTGTTGGAAAGCGTATTTCCAGCTGTCTTTCTTTCACAGTTACCTTCTTTGCTCCTGTTTATACATAATCTGTTATCATCTATAATCTATATATAATCTGTTTCAACTTGTTTCCAGCTGCTTTTACATGGATAGGTTAAGAAGCAGTCACAAAGATAGTCAATATTTGAGTCCTGAGGTTTCTAAGTCACAAATCATGAGTCTGAGTTGTGTAGAAGGCAGATAAATACCTGATTTATAGGTGTTTAGATTTTGAAGGCTTCCATGAACTAAGAAGAAACTAAATGATACCGTTGTCATATCAGAGATGGATAACAGGACTTTTCAGAGTTGGAGGTTTAAAATAGGAACAGCATGTAACCTCAACATGTCACTGTAGAAAGGAAGTAGAATATTTTATTGGAGTAAAAACCCCTTAAGATCATTGAGCCCTTCCTCATCATTAACACTGGCAAGTCCATCACTAAACCATGTCTCTAAGTGTCACATCTACACTGCCTTTAAATACCTCCAGGGATGGTGACTCAACCACTTCCATGAGCAACCTGGTTTACAAAAATTTCTTCGCTTTCAGTGAAGAAATTTTTCTAAATATCACATCTAAGCCATATCTGAGGCATCTTGAGGCCATTTCCTCCAAGAGAGATATTTGACCAGTAATTATTCTTTTATTGACCAAAGGACTGAAAATATTTCCTTCTTTGAAATTGAAATTTTTTAAAGTGCTCTTCTTTGTTTGACTTTGGTTCCTGAAATATCTCACCTGTCACTCCATATGGTACATACCTTCCTGTCCTTGTTCCTTCATTTGTGTATTGTGTAGTGGGAGAAACAAGATTCCTTATTCCAGAGACCAAAAAGGAAACTAAGATTTTTACACATCCCATCTTGTAAAGATTTTTCTTAGAGATTTAGTACCAGTCCCACATCTCAAAGACTTAACATAGCTGTCAAATATACAGTGTTCTGTAATACACATCCATTTCCTCAGACCTACCTTGCTACTTCCAGCAATTGAATAGTTTTGTTTTTTCAAAGCACAAGAAATTAGAAGAAAAAGTTTAAAAGTAAGAGATAAATGCACTCAGATGACATTCACCTTGAGTGAATTGACCCAGCGCTAAGTAAAAAATTCTAATTCACTTCTCCAGTAAATAGTCCTCTGGGCATACTTTTCTGATCAACCCAAGCTGGATTGATCTGAATGAAAAAGAGGTTTTTGTTTAAATTGATTTGTTTGCAAGTAGGCCAAGTGTTTTGTCTTGTTGATCATGAGTCTGTGTGAGCGGTGTTGTATGTGCAAATGATTCATGTCGCATTACAGAGGTGGGTTGACTTCAACCAACTGAGACAGATGATCTGGGAACCTTGAAAGCAGTGGGCAACAACTTTACATTCAGAACTGATATTTGCTAATGGTGTTCTGTGTCTAGAGCTATATGCTTTTTCTTCGTAAATCTTTGTTGTTTGTTTTGTAGGTTTTTTTTTTTTTTTTTTTTGGTTGGTTGGTTGGTTGGTTTTTTTTGCTTGGTTGGGTTTTTTTTCTATTTTCTGTTTCTTCTTCCTAAATTCAAGTAAGTGCCATCTGACAATATTCCTGTGCTGAATCACCCTGTACAGACAGCAAATCTTGAATGGACCTAGTAGATATGAAAAAAAACCTACACAAAAACCTCATTCAAACCAAATCACCAAACTTCAGTAGCTCTGAAATGTTGTGAATATTTGTCACCACTTAGAATTTCAATAGATGCAGGTAAAAATTTCTGAATTTAGATTATCAATTATATTTTAGGTTTCTAAACTCTTTATCATCTCTGGTGGAGCAGTCAGCCTTGGAAAACCTAATATATGTAGCATAAAAAAGATTAAAATGTGGGAAAGATATGCTGGGGCGGGAAGGATAAGTTTTTGGAGACAAGAGGATGAAAGGTCTGACTGTAGATTTTGCTTAGATTTGTGGTAAATCAGGACAACTAGATCTTAGTAAGGTTTCACTAAGATTTATTTGCACAATTAAATATGAACTTATCATTATCTAACTATGCCCTCCAGCTTTTTTAGAAGGGAAGCAAATGAGAATGGTGCGATTATTTCACTATGTGTAAGGTGGGAGACATTTTCAGAGTTAATTGTGAGTGTAGGTTATCTGCTGAGAGACGAGACAATCTCAGATTCTTGAAGGCAAATGAACTGTACTTATACTTGTAACTAGCTGCCATTTAGATATACCATTTTCCAAAGAACAGCATGCAGTTTCTCAGGTATTAGGTGATCTTTTGTCTCTAAAGGTGTTGAAGCTTAGATCTTAATTCTGAAATTAAGTTTACTTTGCATATTATTATGTATGTAAGTGTTTAGTGTTTTCAGTTTTAATTACTTCTGAGAATTTCAGCTGCATTATTTGAGTGGAAACCCGAAATCCATGATGAAGGAACATAACATAATATTTTCTCTAGATAACCTGTTTAAAAAAAGAAAAAAAAAAAAACAAAACCAAAAAGCAGAGGGAACCTGACTTAGAAAAATAAAGCGATTAGAAAAAAAAATGTAACTTTTAAAAGACCGATATGTGCAACTGACTTGAGAGTTAAAATAAATAAATTGCCATTTTTACAATGTTTGTTATGTCCATATACACAGAATAAGGAATAGATTACAATAATAGATAGAGGACATACACTGTGTTGGCTTCTGAAATAAGCTGATACATCTTTGTTGTTTCATAATGGAAAATAGGCAGTTATTAATTTTTGCATTTTAAGTCACTTAGGTTGTTTTGTAATCCCTGTTGGAATACGAAGCTGAAGACCAGATTCTGAAATATGATTTGCAGTAATGTGCATGCAGTGGGAGAGGAAGACACTGGGGTTTGTTTTTTAAGACTTCTAGTCTTAAGTAATAATGTTTCTTGACTTCTTTCCTTAGGAAGAGGACATCAAAACAAACTCAAAGCTGTAAATCCTAGTTTGCATAGACATTTGGAAAGTAAGATCTGTTACTACTTCTTGCTAGCCATCGTTTTTTTTTTATTGAGTGAAAGAGTGTGCTCTAGGATACATAATGCTCACTCTCTGCTTTTGCATTAATCTGTACCATGCAGTACTGCTCTAAGACTCTATTTCTATTTTATGATTTTAAAATTAGAGAATTGGTTCCCTTCCAGATAAATCCATTTTTTCTCACTTGTTATTTTCCAGGAGACAACTAAAAAATGAATCAATAACAGTTGATCTGAGGTATTTTTGTATTGTCTTTTGTTCCTACTTCATCTTCATGTTTTCATGTGTCATTTAAATATATATTAATATAAACAGATTTTGAAAGGAGACGTAACCTGAAAGGAGAATAATTTTGACATTGTCAGAACATATTTTCTTTTATCTCCAAAGTGAACCTCCCAACTGAAAACTGGATTCTAACAATGTATCTTGTGATGGAATATATGAGATGGGAATATAGTTGTAGCTCAGTCTTTTTATTCTAGTTTGGTTGATTTTTTGCTTCATATTTGTCATATTTTATGTTAGGGTATGTGAAAATGTCCAAAGCATTTAAAAGAAGAGCAATATGATAGATAGGGTGGGGAGGGTGGGGGTTGGCAGAGAGGTGGAATAGTGAAAAAATGATCTCATAGTAAATGAGGGAAAAGAAATTCCTGAGATTCAACATGCAACAAAAATCTACTGTCATGTACATCTGTGCGTCATTGCCCACTGCGTAAATGAGAACTTCAGTGATCAGTTAATCTAAAGGCTCAGTGTTTTTGTACAGTATTTTGCACTGGGAGATTTCGCTATACATAGAAATTTTTAATGGTAATGATACCAGTCTGGATATCTGCTTTGTGAGCACTTTAAATAGTGTTTGTTTTATAAATATACTGAAGAACTTGCTTCTCTACTTGAGAAGTACTATTTCTATGAAGGGTATAAGGAAAGTGACATTTTGATCTGAAATATTTTGTGTTGTCTTTTGTTCCTACTTCATCATCATGTGTCATTGTGTCATTGAAATGTTACATATTCATTGTTTGAAGTGAAATCGCAGCTTATGGCTATTGATTTAGTGGATACAGTTCCACAAATACTTCCATCCAGTTCTAGCTACAATACATGAATTATGTTATGCACCTTTATCTCCTTTGCTGATTCTGAATCACAATGCCTTCATGCAGAAGTCTGCTACTTTGCCAGTTCTTAAGCAATTGATGTGATAAAAAATTTAATGGCTTTGTTTTGTATGCAACCATTTATTCATTTCCTCATTTAAAAATCTACTTAGATAGCGTTTACTTAGGTTCTGAACATGGGTTCCTAGCCATGTCCATATACAGCCAGTCCAAATTGAGTTCCCTCCATAAGTCTATGATCCAGGAGGATTTATTTTTCAAAGATTGGTGCATCCATAATTTTGTCCTTGTTATAATTCCTTTAATGTGTATGTTCTTGATGGTTGGTTCTACCATAGAATAACTTGAGTTGGAAAATGCCTGTGCCTAATTCACTGCTTGGCCTCTCTTCATTCCAAGGTTTCCTTAGAAAAGCATGCTAGCTGCTTGCAATCTGCTGGCATAGTCCCCCCATATGCTACAGTCTTTTCAGTTTCTCTACCATGCTCACAGTGTCCTCTAGCAGTCATAGACTACAAAGTAGAGTAGGTTGATCTTATGTCTTCTCTGTCAGTAGTATCACTCAATTTTCTATAAAGTTGTGTTCCATCAGTATTACTTCTTACCTGCATTATGGTTTTTTAATGTGAGTTCCTTTTCATTAGTCACTAGGAGAATCATTATCCTGTCTGGTCTGTAGTAATCACATATTAGATAACAAAGCCCCATTTCTGTTGACTATGAAATGTTTTTTTCTTTTGAAAATAGAAAGCATGGTCTCTGATTCAGTTATGATAAGTTGTTTCTCGTTACAGCTTTTTAATTTAATTTGATCTGTTAAAAGGATCTTCTTTCATATTATTGTGGTTTAACTCCAGGTAGCACCTAAGGCTCACACAGCTGCTGACTCACTTCCCCCTAGTGGGATGGGGGAGTGAATCAGGAGGGGAAAAATGTAATAATTTGTATTTTAAGATCAGGTCAGCTACTAGGTAAAGCAAAGCAATACCCACAAACAAAGTAAAACAAAGAATTCATTCACTGCTTCCATGAACAGGCAGGTGTTCAGCCTTCTGTGGGAAAGCTGGGCTCCACCTTGTGTAGTGTTTACTTGTGAGAAAAATTCCTAAAAGTCCAAATGTTCCTTCTTCCTCCTTCTTCCTATCTTTTATTGAGCATGATGCTGTGTGGTGTGAGTTACTGTGGGGGTCAGTTGAGGTCAGGTGTGTCTCCTTCCAGTTTGTGCTTTGCATTCCCAGCCCTACTTGCTTTCGGGACAGTGTGAGAAAGAGAAATGGCTCTGATATTGTGCAGATATGATATATTTTTCAGCAATAGCAGCAACATGGGTGTGCTACCAACACTGTTTTTGTCACAAATCCAAGACATGACACCCTGTGAGCTGCTATGGAGAAAACTAACTCTATTGCAGGCAAAGCAGTACAACCTACACCTGACAAAGGATAACTGATTATTCTCTGTTTAAATTTCTCCTTTTATTTCTTAAGCCTATAGTTTTTTCTCTTTCAGGGAGATTTTTCCTTTGGGTTTTAGAATGCAGATGTTTCTGAATTTTAGCTATTATCTACAAACTGATTAGTTGGCTTCTGCATTGCTTGGTCAACATTGCCTCTGGCTCACTGAGCTCACCCACTTGAGACACTGTAGCTGAATCATTACAAAGAACATGAGAGCATTGATAAAATAAATGAGGTGAATAAGCTGTTAACTATCTGCTCCACCTCAAAGAAAGAGAGTAAATCACATGAACAAAATTACCCTTTTGGTGCAAAGATTTTATTCACAAGATCTGTAGATCCTACATCTAAACAAACAAAATAATATGCTAATTCCTAAAATTTGTTTCTATGCTATGTATTTCAAGCATTGGAAAATTTTTATTATTTAAAAAAACAAAAAGAGACCTTCCATCATGATTAGCAACTAGATTTTAAATATCTTGTATCTGATCTTAAAGAACCAATGGACATGTGTAAGAATTTTCTGGATCATGCACTTCAAAAACAGCTATCTATATGTGACCACCTTGTAGGCACAGACTCCATTTCTACAGCAGTTTGAAAAATTACCGGAAGTTTAGTGAAAGAGGAACTGTGGGGACTTTTCTTCCAAGATGTTTGAATAATCCTGTGTGGTAATGTTGTTAGAGCTCTCAACAGAAAAATGGCATATCACTATCTCAGAAAAGTTAGTGCAGAAGTTGAAGGTCTTTGACCTGACCAGATAAAAGGTCAAAGGAAGATGAACACAGAAGGAAGAGCTGTGTCCAAAGTTCTGTAGACCAAAAAATGAAACTTGTTGATTTTGGATTATCTTTTCATATCACTCAAACAGATACTAGGTAATAGAAAAAATTTATGCTCTAGGCTGAAACTTTACAATGCTTAAGCATATTAAATTCTTGGAATAGTTTTTGCATATTCTAATCAAATGTTTTACTGACCATACTCGATTTTTATACAAGTAATAACATGCAGTATCAATTCTCTTCTCCATTCCTTCACTCTCTACTTTATCCTAAATATCTGTGCAAAAAAGTGACCTATGAGGGAGAAAAATTATTCTGGATTCTAGTGACACAGTATTTTAGATAATCACATGAAAACTGTTCAGTGTTTTCCTGTTATTTTACACTTACTTTTTTCCTAAATAACTTTCTCATGTATTATCAGATGAATTATCAGTGACAATATTTTGTATTGTATTTCCTGCTGTTACTGTTTTCTTCATTGTCTTTCTGTTTCTCAGTGCCATGGTCTTCAAGGCACAGGAAGAAATGGAGGTAGAAAATGGCACAGCTTAAAAAGAGCAGAAGTTTCAGCAGTCATTGTCCCTATATTTGTACCGTTTGCTTGGCAGAGCTCAGGGGCATTAGTTCACTGTCTTTTCTGATTGAAACATCAAGCATCTTGCTTCCCTGAAAGTGATGCTACCAACTGAATACTTGAGAATTCGTTTGTCAAGTTTTATTAGCGTGAATAAAATGATACCTGGTGTAGTCTTCAAGCTGCTGCACTGCACAGCAGAGTAGTCATCCCTTTGGCAATGGGCTTAATGTTGTTCTGTTCCATGACTGCCCACTAATGAGTAGACTGCTGGTGAACAATATGCAAGTCTTTAATGAAGTGCTCAGTCCAGCCGTTCTCTTAATTTCAGCGTTTTCTCTACTCTAGTGCTATTACTACTGATAATTGATATGTTCAAGCATATGTATTAGGAAGGTCTGGATGAAAGACAAAAGCTCAAAAAGCAATAATTAAAAATTAAATTATGTCTCAAAGTGCAATGCTAAGGCTCATTTATTA